>NW_009199724.1:49365-67335 GCF_000690835.1 Fulmarus glacialis | reverse complement strand
CATTCAGACTAAAATATCAATAATTAGTTGGTTGGCATTCAGGACTCTGAATTGCTGTTTGAGAATGAATTATATGTGGTGCTGTAAATTTTAATTTTAGCCTATTAAGCTATAAAGCAAGAAGAATGAAATAGTCTTTGTGCTGTCTCAGGGGATAAAGTGTTTAAATTAGAGTATATCCCATTCTGAAGCAGCTTACCTTCAGTGCATCTGCTAAATCCACCTATGCAGAATTGCAGGTTCACTGTTACGAACTCTGTAGGTACATGCACATGGAGAATATGGTTAAGAACGTCAGTCATCTCAGCATTGCTGACAAGGATAATACAAGATCCAATAGCTGGAAATGAAGCTAGATAACTTAATTATAAAATTTCCTAGGACCAAGAGTGACTAAACACAGAAAATTGGTGGTGGGGAGGGTTACCAGAAGAGGTAGTTTCAGTACCCCTTGTCCTTGCTTTGGGGTTACTGTAGATAGATTTCCTAAGTCAGAGCTGTTCGTTTAAACAAACTCTGCTTACTCCTTTCGCAGCTCCACCGAAGACGGTCAGGCCCCCGGAGGAACACCTGAAGGCTGAAAACATACAGCTATCCAATTCCTTCAACTACAGCGTGCTACAACATCTTGGCCAGTTCCCACCTCTCATGCCCAACAAGCAGATCGTCGAGTCAAACAGCAACAGCCAGCAGAACGCTGGTGGGAGCAAGCCTGTCATGTCCTACGCAAGTGCTCTGCGGGCTCCGCCAAAGCCCAAACCTCCTCCTGAGCAGACAAAAAAGAATAGCGACCCTTTGTCTTTGTTTCAGGAACTTAGCCTAGGTAGTTCATCAGGTAGCAATGGCTTTTACTCCTATTTTAAATAATCAGATTATTTTTTTTAGAGAGAATTTAATTTTTATTTGTGTCAGTAGATATAAGATAGTTGGGGCTTCACCTGTAGTTGCAAATATTCCCTTTGTTTATATTAGTAAATATATCCTCACTTAATTGCTTTGCTGCTAGACTTGCAACTAATTTTTTTAATTATATTCCATTATTTTGCATTTTTTTGATGTGGGTCGTTTTTTGGAAGCTTTTCTGTAGGAAGACACACACACGTTATTTTTTAATTTGTGTAATGTTAATGATATGTTGCATTAAACTAGCAGCTGAGAGGTTACCTGTACAACGTTAAAAAAGGGGGAAAAAAAAAAAAAAGAAAAAAGAAAAAAAAAGTAAAAAAAAAAGTTTGTCTAAATTGTATTTAAGAAGATTGTAAGTAGCATTTACATTTATTCAATAACATTAGCATACTATGCTGGGTTTCTGTACCAGAAATGGCCAGTTAATGTAAAAATGTATGTTATTTCTGCTTAAATTCATTTAATTTTTTTTTTTTTTAAATAAAGGTGCAGCATCTTCTAAATACTTTCAGTTTTATCAGCTTTTTTGTGAAGGGATGCTGCATTCTCAGACTTTTATAGTTTTAGATTCTGTATGATGTGGTATTGTATTTTCCATCCACTGTAGGGTAAAGTAAAGGCATTCTTTGCAGACACCTATGCCATTGTTTGGAAACATTCAGATAAAAAGTATTGGTATACTTTAAAATAAACAATAAAAAAACAAAAAACAAAAAAACCAATAAAAAACAAAAAAACTCTACATTTTATTTTTGGACAAGCTAGTAATATAAGCTTGTTTGAAAAGTTAATTTGATAGGTTTTTTAAATGAATCATGAAGCTGAAAATAAATTTTTAGGTATGTTGGTGCTTAGTAGATTTAATAACTATTTTAAAAAAAAATGCGTGAATTTAGTAAAATACTTTTTTGTTTGTTTGTTTAATTTTTTTTCCACTATGCATGTGTAAATGTTTGTAATCTGGCTTTTTCCTCCCCCCTTCTCCAGTGGTATAAAGAATTGTGCCGCTTTAATTTTTTTTTTTTTTTTTTCCGGTAAAACTTTTGGTACATTATTTGATGTTTACATTAAAATGTGACATTATACAAGGAAATTCAGATATTTTGCTAACTGTTTTGTTTGAGGAACATCATTAAAGAAGAGATTTAATGTTTGTCAAAGCTGTATCCAAATTAATCTAAATCTTTTGGGGATAAGAATGGTTACCAGGTTATTTATCTATATGAGTTCTGCTAAGTTCTCCACAAACCTGGCCCTTTAGGAATACAAACTGAAAAAAAAATGAATTATGGGATATTTAAAAATTAAAGAAAAAAGTGTGAATGAAAACTCAGAAGATAAACTTTTGTCCATAAAGATTTCTGGTCTTGCACACTGTTCATACTTTTGCAGCTGGGGAGATAGAGAGGGGTGTTTGTATAGTTTCTCCAGATAAGTAGTCCTCCTTTTACACTTGAAATAACTTTAAATCTGGGAAATATTTTACAGGGACTGAGCTGGGTGTAGTTACATTATTCCTCCACTTATTACATACAAGAATTAAATTTTAGAGCTGTGTGGGGGTGATTTCAGATTTTTACAGCTGTCCGTGGGACACCTTACTAATGAGCAGTGGCTGCTGCTGTATTCAATCAGATTTTTGCTCTGGTTACAATCAGGTTTTTTTGCATTTGACTTCATGTTTTAAGGCAAGGGTCTTTATATAATGGGGTTGATTTAAACTCAGTACACTGCAGAGGTTTGCATATAAATTTTTTATTATAAATCTTTGCTGGTTCATGATTCAGAAACTTATCTGAAAAACTTTTTCCTTCTTTTTGCTGTAAAGAAAAGCACGCATTACTCGTTAATTTATTTCCTAATGTCTATACCAAACAAAAGATGCTGGGGGAGGGGAAAGCCCCTGCCAAGTTATGCTTAGCACTTCAGCATATGGCATCAAATCAAGAGGACCCAAAAATGACTACAGGCCAAATTCTGCAACCTTGAATCAAGCAAAACTACTGTTAAATGGGTTTTTGTCGAGCTGACGGCTGCAGAAATAGGTCCATGGGAAATTCATTTGCAAGGGCCGGGCATGTGCTCAGTGTAAGTTAGCCTCAGTCTTTTTATTTCAGTGGAGCTGTGCCAGTTCTCCTCAACAGAGCACCTGGCACTGCTCTGAGAAAACAAAAATCTGTGTGCCTGAACGTTATAGTCTGTGAAGAGTTCTTGATGAGATGTGCAAGACTATGACAGAGGAGAGGTAGGGTTCAAATGCACTTCACTTCGCCGAGTCGGCATTGTAATTTCAGGGGTTTCAAAATCACTCATTTATATGGAGCAGTCTTTTGATTCTGTTCACCATATTTGAATATTAAACTAATAAACATCACTTGTTAATTTACTGCTATCTGTCAATTAGTTAAGGGGGAGATGGTCGCATCTCGCCACATTTTATTCTGTTTTACACTGCCATTTTATCTACACTGAAAATATTATGGATAAAGGAACATTTTCTCTCTGACTTACAATTTCAATTCTATAACTTTATGAAAATCCCTGCTGGTTTTGGTTCTAAATTTTCATAAGTGCTCTCACCCAGGAGTTTGAGGATGGTATGGTAGAGATCTTCTGACTATCAGCTTTGGAATTGTTTAACGTGAATCAGTTGCATTTCTTACAGTTAATATTTTTCCAAAGGATTATTTATTTTGAAATGTCTTGTCTAGCCATTATATGCCATGTATATATCCCTGAGTGGGATCTTTTGTTCTTAGACCAAATTGTCCAATGTTTATTGAAGTCATAGCTGTTTAAAAAAAAAACCCAAAACTGTATTGTAAACTCTTCTAGGACTTTAATCGAACTCTTATTAAAATCAAATTAAGTCTTACAGATGGCTCCAGTGGGCACTGGCTCAGGCTGCACTGTAAAAATACGGAGCTGCTGCAATTACAGTGAAAATTCAAAATTATGAGTTTAGATTCTTGGTTTGTATAAATTGTCTCAACTCAGAGGAAATGAATGGAGGCTTGGGCATATACACCAACTGAGTATTTGGCTCCTTGACTTTTTTATGTCACACTTAAAAGTACAATTAGTGCCAAATCCCACGCTCTTTGTCCAGGTATAAACGCCCATTGTTGTCTGTGGAAAATTTAAATGACAAGGTCATCCTGATCTAAATTTAGACAGCTTGTATTTAATATCAAGAGTAAATTCTGGTTTTACTCTCTTTAATTCCAGTTTTTTGTGAGAAAAATCTGGATGTCTCATGGGAGGTTGTCAGTGTGGTGTTAAGGATTAATAAAGAATTGAGAGAAAGATTTAAAAAAAGTTTCTTGAACTCTAAAAAATTGAACTTTTTTTTGCATTTCAAATAGAGCTTCTACCCTTTAAAAAGCTACGTACTGAATGCAGCTGGTAGGTTTCCCGGTGTATATTTGAAGACTGAATTCTGATGAAACTGCAAGCTTTAAGCTTGGCCTTACTAAGTCAGAAAAAGAAACTGGAGGAGATGCTGCTGGCTTCCATGAGCACAGAGGTAACTTGGAGACGGATTATGATTATAACGTTTGCATCTTTAGACAGTATAGTACTTTCCTTTGGTGTCCTGGATAAACTTTGTTACGGTGTGGAATATGAATGTGCTTGTCCACAGCTTGCCTGGTTTGCTCCTGCCTTGCTTGCCTGCAGTCGTCATCTGAAAAGAGCTCCGCTGCTGCCAGGGTCTCAGGCAGAGCTTTGGTGGTGCGGCCCTCTCTTGCTTCGTTAGTTCTCTGGCTGCCGTAGGCTCCTCTGTTGCGTGCCGGTCTCCCTTCTGCGTAGGACACTGAAGTGCAGTGGATCCACCTGGGGATGCGTTCAGTGTCAAGCTCCTCGTAACCAAGAGCATGTCAGAGGGACAATGCCCCTCTCCGTTCTGTCGACAGAAATCTTCACCCTTCATAACGCTTAGCTGCTATTCAAATGGCAGCCTTAAGTGTTTCTGCAATACAACTAGTAAATAGCTGTTACGCGTAAAAGCTGGCTAGTTAGAACCAAAGCCCTTGCATCCATATTTTCTCCTGAAATTTGTCATCTAGTATCGTTTGTACTGTTTTACTTAGTTGTAGGGCTATGGCAGTACTGAGCCCTAGCAATGTGTGAATGCTTCCGTTGACTTTACAAACCCTGTGAGTACTATTCCCTACTTTGATTAATTAATGTTTTGTTCCCAGATTTGTCAAGTTCAGCTTTTTTTTTTTGCAGAGATCATGCCTTATAAGCAATTCTTTTGCTATGTATATAATATCTCTACTCTAAGTAGCACTGAGAGCAATGTGTTTTACCACTCTAAATTTTCTTTTTAGAGTGAACTCAAGCATATCAGAATCCGCACATTTCCAGAGCAATAAGCCCACGATGCTCATGCTCTGCCTGTATCATCGTTCAACTAATTTAATTTGTTTTGTTAGTTTTTTAAGTTCCTAGTTTTCCTAGAAAAACTGCAGACAATTAACTTATCAAAATGGATGGTGATGATCTATGGTGCCTATAAAAAATTTGCACGTTGTATTCCTTGACATGAAATACGGGCTATTTCTGTCGGTACAGCAATACTTGCACCAGTATCTGTTTGTTGGTTGTGTCAGGGAACAAGGATTGAATCATTCTAAGCTCTTTTCTTTCATTCAAGTAAAGTAAAAGGATTTACAGCAGATGTGGTGGAAATGTCCGTTCGGTGTGGGGGTTTTGGCAACTTTAGCTTTAGTTCAGAAATGTTGAAAAGGTTTTACCTCATTAAGGATTAATAGATGCTTCTGATAAATTACAGAAAATGCTCTGTGATCTGAATTATCCGAGACCAGTTAGAAGATGTTGTCAGTCCATTTTCTGTAAGACTTGCTCCCTCCTGAAGGGCAAATACTTTCACAAGACCTGCTGAGAGCCATCGCGGTGTCCTCAGTGACATCAGTGGCAGTGGGCGCAAAACTGAACCAGAGCCCTGGGGTGCAGCCCTGCCGAAACAGGCTTGTGCTGCTGGTTCTATTAAAAAGAAAGTAGGCCAGAAATGGGAGTTTATTCCCTTCTCTACATTTCTGCGTAGAAAGCAGAAAAGTGGCTCACTGTGTGTCTAGATGCAGCGTGCATATGTGATGTATGTATGGCTTGAATTTATGTTCAATAGCTTTGCTGGAGCCAGAACATCGATCAAGGATGACAAAGCAAGAACAGTCTCATCCTCTACTTCAGTCAAAACAAAGACGTGACGCTCTTTTCTTGCCCTATGGTGATAATGGAAATAATTTGAGTAGATGCCTTTAAAACAGATCCTGTTGCTGTGAGTGTAATTTGTGGTACAGAGCAGCCTAATACTCCAGTATTTAAGTTATAAAAATAATATAACATTCAAAGGGGCACTGTCCCACCACGGAAAGCAGAAGTTTATTTTAAGTGAAGTTTAAAATGAGGTTTCTGCTATAAACAGTTTCTGCACGTTGGTCAGGTTCCTGGCATGCAAATGTCCAACTGGAGCGCACTGGATCCAGCCCAAGGGCTCGGTGTTAATCCCAAGGCCCTCCCTGGGGCTGGCAGGTTGTAGCGTGGCAAACAGCCGTCTCTGGACGTTGGTGGCCTCTTGCACTGGGTATGTTCCTCAAGCCCGGGAGAGAAAATGTCCTTCTGCAGCGGGGCCAAGGATCATATTGGGGGCAGGGGGGCAAAAATTCTCAGATCTTTCGGACCTTCTGGAAGTAATTTCCACAACTGTCAAAGTAAGGAGAAAAAAGAGGTGATGGCTACAAGGAAGCGACAGAGTGGAAAGGGATCAGTGAAAAAAAAAGGTAAGTAAGTATACCTGTGCCTTTCTGAACCACGTCGGGCTGGTCAAACACCCGAGCATCGTGCATATGCTGGCACTTTTCAGGCATGCGCTAAGGGAAAAGTAGGCTTTTGTACCGACATTTCTGAATGTCCCTTTCCCTTGCTGCACGCACCCATCTCTGCACCCCTGTGTGCTATAAACCTGGGTGACCTGTGAGCTCCGGGCGAGCTCTTCCTCCCCGGCCCGGCTGCGGTACCGCTTTGCAGATAAAGGCTGTTCTGAGCGCTCAGCTAGCTGCTTGCTAAACAGGCAATTTTGTTCTTCAGGGTTGTTAGTCTGGCACCTTTTCTGCACATTAAATTCACACAACACAGCATTTAAAAAGAAGGGAAGCAGATTCTCTCCGCGCCTGGTGCCTAACAGCAAATCTTAGTCTTCCATAAACAAAAAACTTCACGTCTTCTGTTGCGTTGACTCTGTGATTTAACACTTGGGTTTTGCGGTGTGGTGGGCAGACTTCAGCAACCGAAATCTCGCAATACCGTGTCATGTGCGATGCCCGGGGCACCTCGGTGTGGGTGCCCTGAGGAGGGGACCGGCAGGGATGTTGGTTTACGGAGTGACAAATGGCCCGTGCCCAGGTGACCCATGACCAAAGGTGTCCATGGGTCTGGTGGTGGCAGGACGTTTGGGATTTCATGGTGGCTGGTGGTAGTTACTTGTTCTGCGAATAAATGCCTCTTCCTTTCCCTGGTGTGTGTTTCCCACTCGGTTCTTAGGCCACCTCCCAAACCCGCGTGTGCTCCTGTTGCTTGTGGAGCAGCCGGGTTCCCACCCCTGTTTTGCTCTGACGACTCCCTGCCAGCGAGGACATTTCTTTCACGTTTTCATGCTACGTTCCTGCAGTTCTGGTGGCCGTTCCTTGCTATTTGCTTAGCCGAGAGAATGAAAACTCAAACTCATTACAGCTGCCCCCCCAACATTATATTCTTCTTATACTTTTATTAACTCTCTCAAAACTCGTTATTGGCTCCCTGGCAGAGAGATTTGGATATGGCAGAACAAACCTGCTGTAAGAGCCGTGCCTGTCCCACTGTGAATACCAATGACCAATTTAATGGATGGGTCCCTCATCAGCATTTCTTAATATCTGGAAAAAGAAAATGAAGTCATCTGCATGCTTCTCAGTCTTGGAGAGACCAACTTGCAGCAGACAGACAATAAAGCTCAGCGAGTTCAAGAGCTTTAGGAGGCATCTAGCTCAGCTGTCTGAGTTGCTGCCTGCGGGTGTAGGGTCTCGCTGCCGTGAGCTGGGTGTTTTCTCTGCCCCATGAGTAAAGTGAGCACAGAGAGGCTGTAAAACCTCTGGATCCAGGCCAAACCCCAGTTGGGAATCTTTCCATTGCCCTCACTGTGGCTTGGACGACGTGGGTCAGCCCTGACATAAGCGGGAGCGCGCACAGACCTTCTGGGGTCTGTTTATCTGAAATATGTACGTTCTTGCTCATGACTGTCACGAAGGGGGAGTAAGCAGCTCCTTGGCTGGGCAACAAGTTGGCCCATTGGGATAAGAAGCCACCTAGAAATTACTTTGTCACAGAAGCAGCATTGCAAGAGAGGGATGGTGCTTCAGAAAAGGTGTGGGCAAAGGGCTTCCCAGGGCCACAGGACGTGCCACCGGGCCACATGGGGTGAAGAATGTAGACCCATGCCCCCAAACCTTGCTTATCTCAACCCATTGCATGTCCAAGGTGAGGTCATTTTGATGATGATGGCTGAGCTGGGAGTGCCTTTGTGCTTAGCTTAGATTAATCTACGTTGCGTGTGTTTGGGTGTCCCAACCTGGGGTCAGCCACCGCAGGGGTCACACCAACTACTTCCGTTTCTGTTGTCACGTGTAACAGATTTCCCTAGAAACTTAGCCTCTGTTTTCCCAAACAATGGAAATGCAAATTAAGAATGTCAGCTCTGTACCCAAAAATAAGATTTCAAAACCATTTAGCATTTCACAGTGGTTCAGTGACAACTTGAAGACTCGCAGTTGTCTCTCATGATGAGAGACAGGCAGAGTTCCCCAGCTCATACTCAGATCTGAGCACCAATGAACGCTTTATCCCAAAACTTTATAATATACGTGTTATTTGTAGTGCTTTTCAACTTCAAAGAGCTTGAAAAATATTAACGCAACTTCACAAAAGGCTTCTGTTCTCGCTGCCGCTCTACTGATGGGAAGATGGAGACGTGCCGGCGTCTGGCTGGGGGCTGCTGGGGCTCAGCGCGCCCGGAGGGGGTCTGGCCGATGGCAGTGGGCAACCCCTCGCACCAGCACAAAACTGCCGGGTAATTTCTTGAAATGTTTGAACGTGTCACGATTTCTTCAAAATGATTAGAAATTTTCTGTTTTGAATTCTGTCTGTTTTTCTTTAGAACTGTGGACAGGTCAGTGCGGCGGGAAGGACACTTCGGTTTCCTTTTCTCCTGCCTTTTAAATTATCAGGTGAAAAAACTGTGATGTAAAACACACACTTTTTTTTTTTTTTTTTTTCCCTACTTGAGGGGGAAGCGCTGAGCAAATTCTGAAAATTGAACTGTAAAAATAAGACACCTACCTTCTGGTGCTGGGAAACTGTGATGGTGCAAAGGGCTCGGCCGGAGGGGCTGGGTGAGCCTGTGGGGCTCGGGGACCCCCTGTCCCCCCCAGGGCTGCAGGCGGCCGCGGCAGAGCACTCGGGGGCTCTGCGACGCAGCCAGCCTCCGCAGCATCCCCCATCGGCGATGCCCCGGCTGTACGTTTCTTCAAGGATGCATAAACAACGATGTGCCTTTGTAGTATTTTTGGGGCTGACTCCCCTGGGTGTTTCGAAGTCCTTTCCTTCTTGGCAGCTACCTTGAAGGATTTTTCCTAAAATGTAGTTTTATACACGTATGCAGTGAGCAAAGGACAGTATTCTTAAAAAGCCCATTCACAAGGAACAAATAAGAGCTCTGTACAGTATATACCATCCAGAATTACACGGTCATTCTGGACCTAGCGAATTTGATGGGCCAGGTGATTCATCCATCAAAATCATTTTCCAGAAAATCATGCTACTGGAAGATTATGCTTTTTATTAAAGGAAAATATCACTCTTAATGTTTAGTACTTCTTGGCTTTGCCATCAAAGTTTAAGCAGAACAGAAACTATATCTTGTGGATTTTTTGTGCTTAATTCAAAAGGATGGAACTGCAGGGTGTAAATTTGTAGGAGAAATTTTTATCCCAATACTAGGCAAAGTATTTTTTAAATTTATTTTTAATTTTAATATTTTAATAGAACAGTGTAAAGATCTCCAATTTATTCCAGAGTGGTGAGCTAACCCTTCCTCGGCAGGTAGAGGAGTATGGCATGAATGGGGAAACGGATTCTGCATGGACCTAGAATTTCTCACTGTCTCTCTCTGACCAAGTGAGGTGTAAAAGCCCGATATCCCTCACGGATCTGCTCTTTAAGCCTAACTACACCACACACCTTCTCCCCAAGAAAACTGTCTTCTCTGTGGCACGAGCTGTCTCACACGCAGATTTTCCCCCAACTGCATCAGCCCAAGGCATCCCTAGGTTGGCACGGAGCAGTGCCATTCACCCACGACCCACCCTGGTGCTGAATGCCCTTTCTGCTCTCTTTAAAAAAAGAAAAAAAAAAAAAAAAAAAGGGGGGGGGGAAGAAAAAGGAAAAAAGAAACAAAGCAATAATTACAATTGAACATGCCTTGCTTCAGTAATGACTTAGTTAATGGAGTGCACGTTGTATAGTGAGAGCCAGACGTTTTAAAAAATACAAATCTTTTCAGAACGCTTTCTGTGGGGTTTTTTCATGGGTGCTGGGAACATCAGTGCTCCGGTTCTGCATCCATGCAGGTCTCCCAGGGGTTCTGGGGGAAGCGGGGCAGCGCGATCAGGAGGAGGGCGATGCCGCAGATGAAGAGCAGGACGAAGGAGGCGCAGGCACAGGCGAAGGACCAGGAGTAACTGTACTCAATCCAGACTGTCTCCTCGCTGTCGATCATCCTCTTCACGGATTGCCTCATGACTTCAACAGAGATGATGATGCAGAGACCTGAAGGAAGATAGGAGCAGTGGGATGAATAACCAGCAATTTTTCATCCTTTATTAACCACCTCATCTGTCTTTTTGCGTACGGGAGTTGCAGTGAGATTCACAGGTGAGTCATTGACCGTTTGAAGGAACCAACGCTTGCAACTGCTCAGAGCTCTGCTACAACCCAGGCCACCCGAGTCAGCCGGTGACTTGCTGGGTGTGATCTTTTAGGCAGGCTTGGATGGGAAGCTCAAAGTGGTGGAGGAATAATTGCATTCCCTAAGGAGCTTTTCCGAAGGTTGAATAAGAGTTTTATTGAGGTGACAATTTGCACCTCTGTCTTTCAGTCATTGTGGTGTGTCAAGGTATTGCTAGCTCCTGTGAAAATGTAGTCTTTGTGTTTTTGGAGACAGCTGTGGATTTTGGGCCTGGATCAGCTGTTTCTTGGTTTGAGTCTTAATTAATGAGAGAGAATAGTCTATATCCCTGGTTTAGACTGGGGCCAGAACTGACTATGTTAGAAATGTCCCTTTTAAAGGTAGCTGGAGAAAATACAGACGACCTGCTGGGTAATGCTTGCTGAGCAGGACATTTTCAGAGCTCTTGAGCTGGAGCACCACATAGGGGCTTGTTGTCTGACTGTGGCTGGGAAGAAAATGCCACTTTCGGGGCATTTTTAGAAGCGTCTCCATCCTCCCAGGATCTATCTAAGTTTCCCTGCGTTGTCCTATGAACTGAGTGCAAGTATGTGAGCGCCGAGCCTCCTTACCTGCGAAGGTGTAGAACATGGATGCTGGCTTCAGCAGATAGTCCCTCTTCTTCCTGAAGGATAAGAGGACGCAGATTGTTCCGATGATTGCAAAGCCAACGCTGAAGATGGCAATAGCTGCAGCTGAAATGCTGTATTCTGCCAAAGCAAAACAAACACCAAAAAAATGCAAATGTCTGCAAATTTTGAGCACGCTCCCATCAGCCGTTGTGACTTTGCAGGAGGTCACTCCGAGAAACACGTATCCTCCCACGGCTGTGGAGAGGTGGCTCTGGTGAATTGAATAGTTTCCTCAAATAAAAGCAGGGGCAAGTAGTGGCCTTGTCTCTTTTGAATACAAAGGGTATAAAAACAGAGCAGGAGGGGGAAACACTTTCTGAACACCTCCTGAAAGAGCAAATGGCACCCGTAATCGTCTGATGAAGCTCGGGGCTGGAGTCGTTTTAACTCTGCCGCCGAGGTGTTATTGTTGAAGCCTTACTGGGCTCCCCGCTCTCATTTCTTCCGTCGCTCCACACTCCGCTCTCAGAGTAAATAGACAACTCTCTGCTATTTTTATTCCAGGTCTGTACTGCAGAGCCCCGACAAGGCCCCCGCGCGTGGTGCCGATGTTGTGCCGATGCGGAAAGACAGCTGTACGCTCCGCAGGGCTCAAAATCCGAGCAGGCAAAGCAGGCGGGAGGCCAGAGGTGAAGTGTTTGCATAGCAGCTTTTTTTTTTTAATTTCTTTAAGACAATGATTTCCAGCTCTGTGAAAACCCAGCTTCTTTAGGGCATAGGATTAAAACCTCCATAAAACGTCCTGGTTTTCGCTAAGCCAGCTAAGATGTGCGCTGGACACTTCCTCCAGCTGAAGCACAGTTCAGTGCCTGAATGGAGGGGAAGAATTGCTAATTGAATGATTCAGGCCTTCATTTACATATTGCGTTCGTTTTCAGATTAGTTTAATATTTAACACATGTAGCCATGCGTGAACATCACAGTGCCTGATGATATTTGCCTTTCAAGCCATTTAAAACAAAGTATCTCCCAGGCAAAATCATGAAGCATTTTTTTGCCTGTTACTAATTAGCTCCCATCAAAACGTACCTATTTCTCCGATGGCTCTTTGTTCTCGTTGCTTTTCATACCACTGTTTTATTATAATTTCCTTAATGTTTCTCTTTACTCTGTGCTAGAACTGCCTGAAAGAGTTCGTTTCGATGTAAAATATTTTGCTGAGGCTTAAGCTTTTTCTTTTACTTCAAAGAAAAGAAGGTCTCCCTGATTCTTTTTTCTGAAATGACTAAGAAGGCTTTGGGTATGTTTTTAACGTCAGATGGCTGGAACAGATAGTATATAAATGAGCAAAAGCAGGTAGCTCAGATACATGCTCTTCTATCCACTTAAAATTCCCAGTCATTCCTGTCTTAGGAAACTGCTTTTTTTAGAAAACCTGTGAGCAGAGTTTTCCGCCGTTATAATTTCCGCTGGAAGCAAAGCAGATTGTTTAATATGTGTAATGTAATCATCGGCTCATTTACTCTGCAGCAAAATACGTTGTGTGGCAAACTAGAAAGGAATTTGTCCTTAATGAGAGGGCGAGAAAGAGAGAGGAGCACGTTAGATGAGTGCTAAAAAAATGTGGCTCTATCAGGGACTTATTAAAAATGTGAAATTTGTCTGTGAAAGACTCTTTTCAAAATCCACACTCTGTAAACACTGACTGCGCGTGTCTTTGTAGGATCTCTGTTCCGTCCTTCCAGTGAGAGCTCTGGTTTTTACATGACTTTCATGTAAAATCAATATGAAGCATGAAATTCCTAATGGTCTTCACAGAGTCTCTGTGCTTCTTTTCAGGGTCAAGCCTCTGCCTGGGGTATGATTTATTCATTTAGATTTTATTAATGTCCTCTTCCTTCGACGGCAAAGGCTCCGAGTGTCACGGCTAGTGCTGACGTTGTAAAGTCATTTTTATGCTGAAAAGATTTTTTTGCAGTTTTCGTGTGTATTGACATCGTTATATATTTGTGGGGCAACTTTGAGTAAAATCACACTTATGAGTGTGATCGTATAAAAAAATTATTCTTCCGAGGAAGTTGGCATTTGACCTTCTTCAGAGCATTTTTTTTTTTTTTTTAAATTTTTCCCAGCTGGTGGTATCTGGTAGAAATTCCTCTACTGCTTTCAGCGGAACCAGGATTGAACCCTCATTTTGGGGGCCCCTTTACCTTAGATCTTGTGTGCACCTCAGTTAGCAAAATATTTTTCAGGATCATTCTTACCTTTCTGGGTGGTTACTTCAAATATCTCCGAGCTCTGTCCTGGTGTGAAGTGCTTGAAGTAGGAGCAGTTGTGCTCTGAAAGAGGAAAGGAAATTGAATGTGCTTGGAAATCTCTGATAAAATGTAGTAAAACTGAATTTGCTTTTTATTGATATATCAAACTTGCAATGTTTTTAATGTTCCCTACCCTTGGTAGCACAGAGAAACTGGAGTTGGATCTGTTTTATTTGGGAGCAGATGAGCGGCATGCACGTGCCCGGCCACCGGCTCCAGCATGGACAAGGCTGAAGCCCCCTCTGATACCTTTTGTGGGCTGCTTTCTCCACGAGCTTTTCACATGGATTGCTCATCTATTTAAAACACGAAGTACAGATAATTTTGCTCATTCTCTCTTTGGCCATCGCACATTCCTATAGCTATATTTCCTGGTGATGAGACCCGCCGTGCCCACAGCTGAGCTGGTATCTCAGCTCACCTCCCCTCACCGCTGCCGACCCATTCCGTAGTGGCATCGCCCCATCGGCCATAGGAGGGTCACCGCTGCTGCGGTGAGCTTGGGCTCTTAGAAAGGAGGATGGAGAGTCCTCATCCACCTCGTCCCTCCCAGCTCGCCCCTCCTCCAGCTCACAGCCCCCCGCGTGGCAGGGACTGGCAGGGAGGAGCAGCCCGGGGGAGTTTGCTGCATGGGGGGGAGGTCACCACGCTTTGGGGGTCCCAGAGATGAGGCTGCTGCAGTGCAGTAAAGCGCGTGGTGTTTTACTATAATAGGGACACGGTTTTTTTTTAGACCAAAAAGACAAAAGCTATCTGAAGCTGCAAACAGTTGTCCGGGGAAGGGAAGGCTGATCAAAGCCATACGAGTCAAGGGCGAAGAAGCTCTCACTCAACCTGGCTTTACTGAAGTTCACTCCCATCAGAGCAGTCTCCTAAGTTAATTTGATAAGATAGCAGAGTTAGATCTGGACTTTACGTGGGCACGCTGCCACCTACGTGGGATATTTATAGAGGGGTTATAAAGTGACCTGGGATCAAGATTGTAGGGCAGGGGGATACTGGGAGGAGGGAAGTTGGCAGCCGAGTCTCTCAATGGTCACGATATTGTTTCATGCTCAGCCTAGTGAGAAGCAGCCAGCGAAGAGATGTCATCGCTGCCAGTAGGTACCCGGGAGGCTTCCAGCCTCAGCGTCTCAGCAGGATGGGGAAGGGGCTGGTGAGAACCTGCTGACTCGAAGCTTTGGCAGCAGCAGGGTTAGGGTGGAGGGTGTTCTCGCTATTTATAACTGATTTAATTGAAGGTTTGAAGGGACGCAGAGCTGGGAGAACAGTTGCTCGCCAGGAATTTGGCTGGAAGGGTGCAATCGCGGAGACGCGTTGAGCGGCGCCAGCTCTGATTGCGCTATTCTGCTGAGCCGGGCTGGAGAGGAACATGCTCAGCGCCTGCCCCAGCACCCCTCCTGCACCCCAGGTTGGACTCCCTTCAGACGGGGAAATCACGCCAAGATTGCACAAAAAATAGGCACTGCCCCTCGCGAGGGGCCGCTTGGTTAACACCAGCATCTCTTGTCCGTTAAATAACAGAGTTAGCACCAATTTCCAGGAGATGCTGGGAGAAAGTCTGGGAGGACTTTATGGTCCTCTCCAGTGTCCGGGCCAGGACGTGCTGCTACAGGGCAGGTCGCCTGAGGTCCTGGGTCTAGGACCATGCCGGGTTCTGCCTGGAGACACATACTGCGTTTCGGTGTTTATTTACAGTATAAATTTCTAGTGGCAAGAAGATACCAGAGTACTGTATGTTACCTGTTGGCTCTTGTGGTTTTTTTTCTGCCGTGTAAATGGCAGATATTGGAGTTACTGATTCTAGGAGGATTTATTTTCTCTCTCCCAGGAGATAGGTAATTGTAAAGCAGTGTTTTTGGGCCTGTTAGTGGAAGATTCCGTCAAGGCGCTCTTACCTACTTAATTTTATAAGCTGACTTTTATTTCATCTGCAGCTTCTCCTTGCTGGAGACTAGGTTAATGTTCAGCTCTGGCATCCCCTGACCTTTTCTTTATTATCCTTGCAAATGACTGGAGGAAACATATTTGAACTCAGACCTCTATGACAGAAATTGCAAATTTTGAGCCCCAGAGCAGAGGTTGCGTGCCTCTGCCAGCAACGAGAGGTGGCTGGGGCTGAGCATCCAGACTGGTGATCCCAGTTTGGGGATCCTTTGGCTCCTGTGGGGTGGGAGGGAGATGGGATGAAACTGGGACACCTCGTTTTGGATTGTTTGGTTTGCCTTTTGATTAATTCTCTGAAAAGGCTGAACTCAAAGGAGTCCCCAGGCGTGCTGACTGTACAAAGCCCAAGGTGAAGCCATCCAGACATGGTGTGATGGGGGACACAGCACAGCTTCATGTCCATTGCAGGTGAACCAAACCAGCCCAGCCCACACTCCAGTCCGTGAAGGCTCAGCTTAGGTGGAGCACCCAAAACCTTCTTTTGGAGATGGACTTGTCTGCAGGAAAAGGAGCTGCCTCTGTGTTTGTGGCTTATAGCAAAGCTCTGCCAAGGTACGATAAATGGGGTTATCACAGAAGTCCCTTAGCTCTAGGGGAGGTGTTTTTGGAAAATGCTTTTATTCTGGGAAAACATAACTAGATTGTTTTTGGTAAAGTGATATATTGTTTTCAGTTTAAAGATGCTTCTGTGCTCTGCTGAGCTGGGAATATCTGTTTCAACAAGGTTCCCTGTTGTTCAAGAGAACTGAGGCACTTCAATGCCTCTCTGGTGCCATCATGAATAAGAGGAGAGCCCATTTGTGTCACACCACACTTACATAACGGATAGCATTTAAAATGGGTTTATAATGGATGAAAACTGTGTGGCAATCTTTGTTTCTCTCCGCCCCTAATTGCACGAGGTGACCTCAGTGTGCTGATGGGAACAGCCCAGGGCCTCTGTGGTCATTAAGGCTCGCATGAACTTCAGGGTTGTAACATGCGGTTTATCACACAGTGTCCTCCCCCTTCCAGGTCACCCACCTTACAGCCCTCCTGGCCCCTTCCCTTCAGATCCACCATTCCTGGATGACCGCTGTGCGTTGGCAAATGGGCCAATTCATCTTTCCTCTGCTCATGCAGAGCCAACCTCTCCTGCCGCTCACCACGGGGCAGCTACCGCAGCCGTGGGACGCAGTCAAAATGCAATCGCGTTGAGCTATGCTTGAAACTTGGGGGTCTGCAATATGAGATCTCATGGGGGAAGAAAGGGCAGAGAGGCCACAAGGTGTTTGGAGCATGGGGAGTTCCAGGTGGCCGCTGTCACCCCTGAGCGTTGGAGTGACAAGGTGGGGACGGGCTGGAGCCCACCTTGCTCTTGAACCTCAGCTGGACATTAGCATGTGGGGTTTTTGTGGCAGGCTGGCTGGTTAGAAAAACCTGGATTTTAGTGTGAGGTTTCCACTTGTGTTAAGTTTGGGAGACAGGACCTGCTGCTGTGATTAGAGGAGGTGTTAAGGTGAGGGCTGAGCGGTGGAGGGGGCCAGACCTTGGGCTCTGACCTGGCCAACAAGCCAGGGCAAGGCCTTTGACACACACCGAGTTTTGGAGACGGTAACTCCGAACAGTTTAATTCCATACCAGAGTGAGTCTCTTACATGGACACGGGGAATGAGACAGCCCTGCTGATAACCCATGCGCTCGAGCGCTTTTCCTCTCCAGTTGCCTGAACTCAGGTTCCCGTATTTTCAAGGACCTATTTAACCTGCGGTGACACGCGCAGGCTGCAGAGCATCCCCGCTGCCCAGCGCGCCGGCGCACAAGACCCCGCTTTGTAGGACAACACCCGCACTGGAGTTACCGGCAGTGAAGGCGAACTCAGTTTACAGCCCATAATAAGCTGCCCTGGTGCCCACTGACCACAATAAAAAAAAGTCTCAGCATTTATCTGAATTTGCCCGGTTTTAACAGCCATCTCCCCAGGCTGCAGAGCATCCCCGCTGCCCAGCGCGCCGGCGCACAAGACCCCGCTTTGTAGGACAACACCCGCACTGGAGTTACCGGCAGTGAAGGCGAACTCAGTTTACAGCCCATAATAAGCTGCCCTGGTGCCCACTGACCACAATAAAAAAAAGTCTCAGCATTTATCTGAATTTGCCCGGTTTTAACAGCCATCTCCCTGATC
>NW_009199724.1:46822-49311 GCF_000690835.1 Fulmarus glacialis | reverse complement strand
GAGCGCTGTAAAATTTTAAAGCTCTGCCTAAATCACAGCCCTGCTTTGTGGACTGCGAGCCAAGTCATCCTCCCCGTTTTGCACCGTGCCGAGCTCAAAACCTAATAAATAATGTTAATCATGCCATCCGTTTCCTCCTCAGGGAGCGACTGGTAAATGGTTATTAATGCAGTCATAAATTCTTATGTTTCTTTTCCAGTCCTGGCAGTAATGGCTGGTTATATCTCATGATTTTCAGGAAAACCAGTGCCCACATCTGCTCTTTTACCGCACGTTTGTTCATTCACATTTTCTCGACGGCTGCAGGTTTCACAACCCCGGTGTTTCCCTGCCGACCTCTCTTCCCAGAAGTGTGAAATCAATCTAACGCGAGCCGTGCGGACGCAGCATCGTTTAGCAGCCCGAACCCTCCGGGGCCGTGCTCTCCCCCTCCGCCCCACGCCGCGTTCCTGGCGTGAGTAAAACGGGGATTACAATATTTATATTCTAATCGAGGTGTGAATTTTGCCCTTTGGATGCTGATTACGACACAGGATGTCATCCAAATTCCCAAATATCTTTAAAAACTGGAAAACCACCTCCGGGGTGGGGCGGGCGGCTCAGCCCCTCCATCGTCACCCCGTTGTTCGCTGTGCCTGGCGGAACGGCAGCGCTGGGACGTGATCCGATGCCCGTGCAAGCACATGCTGATGTCTGTCAAAGATAGTAGCTGCTTTCGTGCTGCCCTGCCTGCGAATCTGCTTTTAGCAGACAGCTGGATATTTGAGTTTTATATTTACCCCGCAGTTGTGCAATTTGGGTGTTTATCCACCAATTTCTATGGTTTTTCCTTTTGTGGGAGTTTTCCTCCGCATGCGAGGAAAGGCGTACAGCGAGGAATATGTTTCTAGGCACACGTATCTTCGCGAGAGACATTAAACATACGGGCGACACGCTCCCAAATTTGGTTAGAGGCAGATCTGAACGCTGAGGCTGAGCTCCTCTCTTCAGAACACATAATTTGGCCAAAGCGATAAAGAATTGCGGTAATACAGGGAATACACAGTAAGCCCAGGCAGTAAGATTTTTCACAGGAAATTTTCAAATAGGTGTTAACGTATATATTTTAAGTAGCGAGTCTAACATGAAGGCAATCCTGTTATTTCTGTTCTGGAAAGCATCCAGTACCCTGTGAGCCTTCTGAACAAGCAGCGTAGCTCAGTCACGGAGGGAGTGTATTAGTGCATGAGGCGCGAATGTTGCTGACTTTGCGATTAGCAAAACCATAATGAGCTTCTTTTACCATGGGAATGTAACGGCTTTCCTGGAAAGCAGCCGTACCCGCTCCCCCGCCGCCCTCCCAATGACTGTGGTGGGGGAACCCCTGATGGAGACGGGCGTGGGACCAGGCTCGGAGGCTCCGTAAGTCAATGAGAAATTGCTTCAAACTCGGTTTATGACTGTGTTTTGGGAGTTGGCAAAACAGACTGCAGGTCCCTGTGCTCCCTGCCCTGAGGAACAGTTGTTATTGAAATAGCTCGGAGATAACCTAATGCCAGCCGTGAACAGGCTGTTCTTTCGTACCTGTCTGGATCTGGAAATCCTAAAGATCCAGCTACGTACGGTGGACCCATAAATCCGCTTTCTCGGCCGCTGCTGTCAGCGTGCCTGGGTGCTGCGGGACCCTCGGCTGACGTCAACAAAATTTCCTCTCTCCCGGTTTCACTCTGCGATTCCCACCATGTCCCATCCTCCTCCCTTTCTCCCCGCCGCTGTCGTTGTTGCACAGGAGGCTCAAATATGGTCACAAGTAGACGTGCAAGGCAACGCAGCGCACACTTCCAGAGAGAGGGATGACAACGAGGGGCGTTTGCAGACCAACATGAAAACAGCCCCATGCAGCCCCCTGCCAAATTAAGCGCCACGGGAACACGGACCCTATTTTCCTTCTGCCATGTCCTGCAACCTCCTAAGCAAAGCCTGGCTTGACCGCCTGGTGCTTTCTCCCGTGCATGGGTGGGTGGTCACCTACCTCCTGGCAGGCTTATCGGCCCACAGCCCTTCTCTTTGGGACCTTGCTCCTGCATAAAAATCCGCTTTATACAGAGTCGCCATAGCCCAAAATGAGCCGCTTCGCAGGTGGCGTTATATTCCTCCACTTTGGGGCTCAGCACGGCCCAGTGGTCAGTCACTACGGCTGCAAACAGAAGCGAGACGCCAACCAGGATCACGGAGAACGTCAGCCGGACCTTCAGGGGTTTGCTGTCATCCATCCCGCTCCAGACCGGTGCTCCCGGCGGATAATTCGTGAAGTCTCCCAAAATCCTGGCGCATCTGAACGTTTGCAAATGTCAGCCCCGCGCTGCCCGGGGAGAGCGGGGCGGCCGCAGACAGCTGCTGGGCTGTGTCAGCCGGCGCAGCGAGGAGGCTATTAATGCACGTAACGAGAGGAGCGCCCGGCAGAGCTCAGCTTTCCGCCCCGTCCCACCAGGCTTGTTTTGGATTCCCAC
>NW_009199724.1:44758-46791 GCF_000690835.1 Fulmarus glacialis | reverse complement strand
TTCTCAGAGTCGCTCCAGCCGCCGTTCAAAAGCCGCAATCTCTTGATTTGCGGCATGCCCAGAAATAGGCATTAATAATGATTAACTTTTCAGCTAGGTTATAAAAACATCTGTGTTTATAATAGCATCTGGTCTGAGTTCAGTCGGATCCTAAATAGTTTAATAGGCCTGGAGCCCACAAACAGCGTGCCCATGCCTTCAGCTCGCGGCAGCCTCTGCACGGAGTTCGGAGCTGGACGTCCCTCCAGAGCCGAGCACTGCTGCGTAAAGAAAGTGGCAAAATAAGCAGACTTATTTATTTTATTGTTTATTTTTATTATAATTATTTTTTAATTAACCTGAAGTATTCTGAGTAGTCTTTTTTTGTTTGTTTTTGTGCCTTTTGCCTATTTTTTTCTAATGCAAAACCCCTCCAGTGCTTGCTTGCTTTCCCACCATCCAGGTTTTCCTCGATGCGTACAGTCCACATCCTTTCCTTCTTTCGGAAGTGACTTCTCTCGCCCTGAACCCAGATTGCCTGGGCTGGGGCCAACCTCTCTCCTTCCCTTTGATATTTCAGCTGATCGTAAAGCTAATTTGATGATAATGTCAATGCAGAGGCCACCGCGGAGATGACATTACAATTGCGATGTCAAACCGAGGAGGGTGACAGTACCTGAATGTCAAAACAATGGTTAAAAAAATGTCAGTGGAAAGCTGCAAATATCATGTTATTATGTCAAGATAATGTCAAAGCTACGCCAGTCCTGTTTTATGAACACTCCACTTTGATGTCAAAATAAGGGTGCGGAGTTGTCAGCTCAAATTAATGAAGACAGTCTGAAGCAATGAGTTAAGGTGAAAGGGGAGTGTGGGAAAGGGAGAGGAAATAAAGAGTAAGCTAAAAAATATTGATCCAAAATAACCGTAAAATATGACTTAAAGGGGTTAACACTACTCTGCTTGACGTGTGACTGGGCTGGCTCAGCACCCTGGGGAGCAGGGTGACGTGTCTGAACCTGGTATGGGCATCTGATGCCCTGGTCCTGGGGAGGTGGGAGTCATGGGAAGGAGCCAAGGTACGTGGTGCGAAACTGGAGGGGAAGGGGGCTGGGGAGGGTGCTGGGGACATGGGGCAAGGCGGGGACCGGAGAGCACGGGCACATCTTAGGAAGATGCTCCCAGCCCTGCGCAGGACTGTGATACGGCGGGTTGGGGCTGGGAGAAATATTAGAGGCTCACATTTAAACCAGAGCCAAGAGTTCTGATGGAAGTGGAAAATCCTAAAGGGAACAGACTTTAAACCAGAAAAGGAATGCGTTAAAAATGTAATGCCTTTTCTTTTGAAGTAGTCTCTTGTTAAATTTCACTAGACATCCGTCGATCTTAGGAGCTGCATCCTGACTTCGCTTCCTTAATGCTACAAACTCCACAGGTCCTCTGCAAGCTGGGTGGAAGGAAGCGAATGTGTGTTTGCAAACGTGGGCACAAAGCAAGGTTCTGCTTGCTGAGGAAGCAAGCGCTAATGATCGTGCTTTAGACTAATTACTACCTACAAGGACTGCAGGGGTGGGAACTCATTAATTTTTTTGTTGGTGTTGGTCTTTGTGTCTCTTCCAGTGTTGGCAAGAATCACGCTTTTTGTTCTCATCTAGGTACTCCGAGCTGGGTAAGTTCCTCAGGGTTTTGTTTCGAGTTTCCTAATGATATCCAGGAAAAAACTAAAGTGAAATCAGAAGGGAAAAATATATCCTTCCCTCCTCTCCCCTGCAGAGCGGAGCTGGGAACGTGAACGAGACACAATGAGCTTCAACATGAGCGGCGGCGGCTTCCCTGGAGACTGGAAACTCGCATTACTGCTGCTGAGGACTGAAACATTGTCCCCAGCCCCAGAAAAGTGACCTAAAGCCACCAGTCCCTGGGAAAGAAACTATTTTGTGGGGTTATTGTTCCCGTGGGCTCTGTGGGTTTGCTACACGAGCTGACGCAGCCGCGTTGCACCCGCGCTGCTCCCTGCTCCTCCCGCCATAGGCTTGGTGTGTTTTGGGGGAACC
>NW_009199724.1:462-44731 GCF_000690835.1 Fulmarus glacialis | reverse complement strand
GCCCCCGGCACCCGCCGTGGCGAGAGCCAAAAGGCTCCTCTGCCCATGGGCTGAGCCTCTGTCCCCAGCCTGGGAATTTCTGTCCCAGTGTGGAGGTGAAGTTGCCCTCCCTGGGTGGGGGGGCTGGTGGGCATCGGACAAATGCAGAAGCAAAACTGATTTCTGGAGAAGCAAAGGACTAAAGGAAACCCCAAAGGTTGCCTGCGCATCCAGAAGACTGTGGTACATAATCCTCTAGGAGCGGTTCCTGCAGTCTCCCTGCATCAGCTGGCAAGTATTCACATTTAAAAATCAATATCACATGAAATATAAACAGACTATTAATGAGGACCTGTTGGGACGCAGGGAGGGTTGTAATTAGTTGCACTTCAGCAGCAGTGAGTGAGAGAGACACAGTTGTGTTTCTCTGCTGGAGAAAATGCTAAAGGAGGTGTCTCAAGACCAACTATTGCATTATTTTGTCCCTAGCAGAGGCGCTGGCTTGGCTTGCACTTGCACTTCTCCAGATTTCTTCCAGACCAGCCCCCATATTTACCACAACCAGATTAACCGAATCCTGTGGTTCCCCTCTTGCAGAACGATGTTCTGCAGAAGACCCTTCCCAGGTGGGAATAACCCAGAGCGGAGGAGATTGCGCCTGGTCTGCTCTCAGCTCAAGCACATTTTCAGCGAACAGCTTTCTTCAAATGGGAGCTCCTTAGCGATAGCTGAGCCCCTGACCCTGCGTTGCCCCGGCACGGTGAGACCACCCTGCCCGGGGTTGGCTCTGCAGAGCTGAAAGCCGGGAGTACCGCCAATGGCACCCTCCAAAAACTCCCTAATCCTGGGGCTGAAACCCTGCCGTCACTGAAGGCAAGAGCAAAACGTGTGTGTCCGTATTTTGCTTGGCTTTTTTTATTTCTTTAATAGACTCCCATGGGTATGAAGAAGGAGATACGACCCCCGGACGCAGCCCAGCCTCTTGGCAGCACGAGCCCCGCAGAGCCATCCCTGCCGCCGCCCGCGCGTCTGATCCGCAGCTTCGTTCTCTTAAAATACGGAGCGCCGTGCCGGGTGTGCCGTGTCGGTAAGCGATCCCCCGCGCCCTGGTGAAGCGAGGCGGCGGCGGCTGTAAGACGAGCCGTTTCGCAGACAGGTGCAGAGCGCTCCTCATTCCCTTTTATTTTCGGCACCTCCCATGTTTGTTAGTTTTCTTATTCGATGAAAATGCCACATTCTCCTCGCTGGACTCTTTTTCCACTTAAGGACCCTGTTTTTGCTTCCCCCTCAAACAACATCACTTTTTGATACATCCCTGTTCAGAGCAGGGCAGCCACAGCTCTCGGGGTCACTATTTACCCACAGTGAGAAGAGCCTTTATTTATTTTAGTTTCAGGGAACCAGCTTTGGGCTTGAGCTTTAAATGGCTTCGCTACCGGGTGTCGGAGGCATTTGAGAAGATGAATCCCCTGCCTCCCTCCAGCCGTGCCAATTGATCATACGTTCGGGGAGAGGCAGGCAGATAGAGATATGCAGGCGTTCTTCATCTTTAAAGATGATCTGGAGGCTTAGGAACCGGGAAGGTAAAGTTAAAAGAGGTATTTGAAGAAGAAATATTGTCTCTGATACAGGGATGGTTCGGGATGTCTGGGAGCGGCGAGAGGCTGCTGAACTGCCGACCTGTGTTCGGCGCCGCTCGGACCGTCGGGATTTCATGGTGGTGATCAGAGCAAGGCTTTCGTGGAGCTTCAGCACGTGGGGTCAAGCTTTCTCCAGGGAAAACGGACAAGAGCTGGGAGAGGAGGATGCTCGGAGGCAAATTCATGTGAAACCGCAAAAGGTGGAGGCAAAGCACAGGCTTGGGGCTACCACTTCGGAGGACGCTGGCTTCTTTTTGTTGGTGGTGATTTGCGGTGCCCCTGGCCGCTATACCTACCAGTCTCAAACCGGGTACCCAAACCAGAGGGTGTCTCATATGGGCCAAGTTTAAGCTGGAAATTGGAAGGTTTTTCTTGGTTTCCTACCCAAATTCCTGGAAATGTTGTGAAGATAGCTTGCCTTGGAGAATTCTTGGGCTGTGGGACCACAAGAATATTTTTTTTCTCTGATATATTGGCTTCTAGTGACATCCCCAGCTGCAATCAAAATAGGTAGAAATGGGAAAAAATAAACACAGAAATCTCAGCTCAGAGAATTTGGAAGTTAAAAATCTATATACCTTTCTCCACACAAAAATGAATACATTTAAAATGGTTTATTTAAAAAGTAAGGATTAAGTACATCATACATGGTTGGGATTATACCAGTAGAACTGAAGCACAGTGGAAATAACACTTCAGAACTGCAGACAGAAATGTAACCTCAAGGGACATGATAGATTAGCCCTTGTGGATATGTGATCCATACAGAAAGAAAATGAAATATAAAAATAGTTTGTTAGATGTAGGGGCATATGAAGTGATTTCTCCTTTTACTCCTATTCTGTATGAGGAACTAGGAAGAGAGAGCTGACCATATACCTGAAACTTGGTTTCTCAGAAAATTGAATCTGATCCAGTAGCATTTTTTTTAGGTCTGCTGTTACAGTATGTTATAGGGTAATACCAAAAGACCGATTATTGTTAATGATATGATGATGATATCTGCAGGCCTTGTTGAGAAATGGGGGCTAATTTGTGTTCAGTGCTGTTCAGGGAAACCAGAGAGATGTGGAAGAACAGATTTTTTTTTTTTTTTTTTTTTTTATTGCTGAGGTGTCTAGAACATGTTTTGTCAGTCTTTTCACAAATTGCAAAACTATCCTGAATGTATTTGGTTAGGAATGCTGCAAATTTTTCAGTTTTGTCAGAATCAGTCTTCCACAGGAAAAGACTGATTTTTGGAGGATTTTTTTTTTACTGGAATCATCAAATGAAACAACTTTTTTTTTTTTTTTTGCTTTGGTTGAACAAATTACTACGTTTCAATTTGACATAGACCGTGAGTTTTAAATCGCAGCCCCCATTCTCCCACAAGACGAAAGCTCTGGTCCCTGTTATCTCCCCGCGCCTCTGTTCCCTGTCCAGACCCCGTATCCCATGAGCATCCCACGAATAATTCCCCGCCCCAGCTCCATTTCTCAAAGGTGCCTGCTGGAGAAGGCGCGGATGCTCTGGCCCGGACCGAAGCAGGGCATCGCGCTCGGAGAGCTGCTCTGGGGGAGCAGGCTCTGGCAAAGAGGAACATCCCGAAACGCTCGGCAAGACTTTTTCTTGCTGACGTGGTGTAAAAATACTGCACGTGCCTCTGCAGTCCTGGGCTCTAGAAAAGCCTTAGACTTTGGCTGGAATCAGATGGTTGGTTTTAAACACATTCACTGGAGAATGACGATTAAAAGAACAAAACCAATGCGCAAAGCAAACCTCACACTGCCAACTTCCAGTTCAATGTACGTGAGTTTAGAAAAACAGCCTATATCTAACTCCTGGTTTTAAAGGGAATGGTTTTATTCTTAATTACAGTAAACACGGATGAGGACTTATTTCTAACTATTAGTTTATTAACACAGTGGGAAACAAATAGTTCTGGGAAATTGCACTTGAAAAATACATCAACTATAATTAGATGTAAATTAATTAGCACTTAGTATGACACACTAATGAGACAGAAGGTTTTTTTTTCATTGCAAACTTCTACTTCTATCATACCTAATCAAAGTATTGTAATATTACGAAGTCTCAAAAAGTAGGAAATAATTTATTGTTTGAAAGCATAAAGATTCTTGTAAAAAAAACCTTTCATCAAGAACTTTAATAATTTTAGAACTCTTTTATGTTGTCCTAGCCGAAAAGTAGGTAAAAAAGTTTTCTTGTCTGCCTCTGTTTGATTTTTTTTTTTTTAAAAAGCTTGTGTAACATCTTTCTCCATAGTGTGTTGATACAGAAAGTAGCACAACATTTTCTACTTTTAAATCGTTCCCATTGCTCCATTTGCTTTAGCTCTCAGAGTTCAGAGGTTTGAAAAAGGATCCCAGCAGAGTTTTAACCTCAACGGAAACTCTTAATAAGCAGGGATGAAGGCTCCGACCCATCTCCGCCAAAATAACGATGTTTTTCTGCCAGGCTGAGGGCTAGGCAGAGCTTAACAGCGACTAGGGGAAGACTTGCGCTTAAAATGGAGAATGGTGTCTTGGTTCTTGCAAGGAGAGAGGCTTAAGCAGGGTTTACCTGGGCGGGAGAGGGGGTTCAACTTGCTTTTCGGGATGTTAAGGCAGCTCCTCCGGGATTTCCCTGGAGGACTTGGTTCCACTAGCTGAAAGCCTCGTATCCAAAACACCACTGACACTGCGGCCATCGCAGGATAAATTAAGACTAAAGAGGTTTTAACAGTTTGGCTGAGATCTCCCACCCGTCAGTGAGCCAAGCTTTCCAAATCATGATTTTTTTTCTTGTCTCCACTTCTCTAGTCTTCTGGTAGCAAAGATTTTCTGGGCAAAGATGACAGGTGTATTCAAAGGAATCTACAGGAATTAGATGCTCCTCTCTCACTGCACCTAATTCATCCACGGGGACTCGGGCACCTCATTCTCATATGGCTTGGTCGAGTGGTCATTAAAATCAACATGACTACTATTAAATTAAACTATCTTTGAGTCAGGCCCTCGAGCTTTGAGATTCCAAGCCTAAATGTAAAAAACGAAAGCAGGAATTTAAAAGAAAAAAAATATTTCAGACTTTTTTTAGAAACATACAGAAGCAAAGAGTACAAATTAGTTCCCCCCTTCGGTGATGCATAGAGTTTTCTGTGGGCTCTCTGCACGTGAATAGATTCATCTTTACAAAATAAATTAAATTAGGTCGAACCATCATTCCCATCTCAAAGCAACTATACCTTGCACCATGCGGCACTTATTCATAATAAAAAGAATTTAATAAATATCTCATAAACGGTGATTATTTTTGTTCTATTTTAAAAAATACAAAGTTGTCATCCATTCTGTTAACACTCAGTTCCCATCGCTGCAGGAAGTTTTGCTAGTCCGAACGCATTAGCTTCTCATTTTCTTACGCACATTGCTTAGATATCTTAGTTTCCAGTAGCGTTAGTGTTGCACTTGTGAAGCAGTAAGGAAAACAGGAATGCAGTCGCAGGGAACCGGCGGCTTCGCCCGCGCCGGCCACCCCGGCTCAGCTCTGCTTCTCGCTCTTGCTATAAGTAGTCTATAGGGGCTCCTGACAGACAGCACTCAGCACCTTGCCGGATCAGGCACTAGGGCTAGTCGAAATAAGAATTCAAGTTTTCTAAATGTTAGGCAAGAAATGATATTTGCAGATATGCTCAAGTCCCACCTACTTTAATCCTGCCCTTTCTAGGTGTTTCAAGAGGCACCCACCCTCTTCTCCCCCACCTGCACTGCCCCGAGGGACGCCTTACACCCAGAAATGGGAGACCCCCTTACCACCCCATCAGGGAGTCTGTAGCTCAGTACACGGGTGCTCTGTGGTTTCAGTAGCACAGGTCAGTTTTAGAAAGTGTTGCCTTCAAAAATATTTTTTCTTTTTTCTTTTTTTTTTTTTTTTTTTGAAAGAGGCAAAGCTTATGCTGCGTCAAAGGAAAGTGGCTCACTTGATGAGTAGTTTGTATTCATCCTTGGGCTTGGTTATAAATCATATTTGCAAGTTTGTATTAAGGGATCTCAATATTAGAAAAAAAAAAAGTTGTACAACAATTTTTCTGTAATCCTTTAAAACACACTGGTGGCAAAGTCCTTTGCAGTTTCTCCAAAACTTTGTACACACTACAAAAGTGCAGGAACATGAACTGCCTTCATCTCGTGACACCAAGAACTGAAAGAAACAAACTCCAAATAGCTTCAAAAAAAGCTACGAGCGTGTAATATCTTTATGTTGGTCCAGAGGATCTCCACTCGCTACCTCAACACATGCCACAATTAAAGAGGTGAGAGGGTATTTTAACATCGCTCCTTCTCTTTCACGACAGATCCATTCTGTTTCGATATTTCTTCAGAAAGCGCGAGGAAGGAGGGTACTTCAAACAGGCGTCGTTCTCCTGTTGACCATGTTGACATGGAGTCCTTCCTTGAATTCCTTCTGAAGGAAGTTGTGAACCTGCAGAAAACTGGCTTCTTGGTCTGCGTTGTAGCTGGCAGCCGTTGAAGAGTGTACATGGAAATTTCGTTCATGGGAATGGTGCTTGCTATCTTCATGCCAACCGGAGAAATGTCTCTAGATGGAGAAGGCTCTGTAGATCGAGAACTGGATCTGGATCTCCGCCTCCTGTACCTATAACTTGGCATCCTGGCGTAAGGAGAACTGGAAGAAGTCTTAAGGAATTCCCTCTTGGTCTTAAACCTCAGCTCTTTGTTCTTCTCAATATAAATGTTCACAGCCAGAACACCTATGGTTTCAGCCACAATGAAGGACAAGGCTCCAAAATAAAAAGACCAACCATAGTTGTAATGGTTCTTTTTGTCCTCATCACGCTTGTCACTTGGGTCACCTGCATTGCTTGATATGTAGACAATGATCCCTATGATATTACTTAGTCCTAGAGAGAAAAAAACGTAAGTCAGCGGTTATGTGGCTGGGAGGATAAAATTCAAGGCACGTTACTGTCTGGACCTGAATGGTTCAAAGATTATAAGTAGGAAATTTTATTACATTTATTTACTCTTTCATTTATCTCAAGATTTCATTTATTCTTGAAAAACAAAGAATAGATCCACATCTGGGTCACATATGCTTGCAGGGATCCCAAAATATTCAGCGGGCTTTGTTCCCATCTCTTCTTCGGCATGGTGGGCAAGAAGTAGCATATGGGAGCTTCCTAATATTGTTAGTGGGATTCTAACATTCAGATTAATAATAAAAATACATATTGAGCTCAGGGCTACGGCTGTTCACCTTGATCAAGATAAGCTCTCTTCCACCTTGCTGAATTTTCATCTAAATGCAGCATGCTTAATCTGAGCTTCAGGGAAAGCTGTTAACAATGTGGCTGACTCTCTCAGATGTTTCTAGTGTAAAAAACGGGCTCACCTATCATCGGTGAATTTTTTCTGCTATCATATAAAAGAAAAGAAAAAGGCCCTGGATGTAAGACAGACCTGATTCATCTAATGTTTAATACATTTTAAATAGCGTAAAACGTGCTTGTTACTGACTTGAGCTTCCTTTTTCAGGAAACCTAAAAGCTTTTCTAGAATATACTGGTTGTAGAACTTCAAAAACCTATTTTTGCCTTAAGAAATTTGCCTAGTGTGATGTTGCTAGTGCCCTCGATCCAGGAAAGGGGTAGAGGGAGAGAACTGCCAACAAGCTTTTCCACAGTCCTTTTCAGTTTAAAAAGGCAGCACTTCTTACAGACTCAATTGAAGGAGAACATACCTGCTGCAACAAAGAGAATCCCAGCGCTGAGAATAATGTTGTTTTTGCTGTTGTAAATCCTTCCTGCTCCGACACAGAGTCCTCCCAGCAACAGCAATATTGTGCTTAGGATGGGGAACACACTGGAGGCACGGACAATGCCTGGAGGGGAGAGAGGTGGAAAACCAAGACAGACAGTAATCATTTCAGATGCCTCCTCGGGTGCAAGCGTGGAGATTGCAAAGTCTCAAACCCCCTGGCTTTTGCTGGAATTATCACTGATTCTGCATTTCTGGGCACGTTTTTGGGAGGCGAGGCCACGGGTAAGTGGCCAATGTGGCACAGACACTCTCAACTGAGTAGCTTAAATCTTTTGAGCTTTCTCCTAGAAAGTCCAGCGTTATCACCATTATCCGATGCCACCACGTACAGAACATTTCTGGCAAAGCATGAGGTAAGTGACAGTCAGGGCCAGCGTCGCGCAGGGAGCGGCCGTGAAAAATTCATGAACCCTACAACGTCTGGGGATGGCTCGAGCCGATGGACCTCTTCCTTGACACGTGCACAGGGTGAGCAAATTACAGCTCTTGAAGTCTGCAGCATTCGTGTTGCCAGCGAGCACGCGAAGATCCCCTTTTTCTTTTGTTGAATATTAAAGACACTGAAACCCTTCAGATTTCTAAGGAAGAAGTTTTAACAAGTGTGTCTCAGATGTTTGTGTTTAGTTTCCTGACAGCTAGAGTCATGTAAAATTCCGTATGCTTCAGTCCATTCACCAGCATGGGCTATAAAATCCCCGGAAAAAAAATTTAAAACACGACTTCAAACCAGCTTTAAAGTCGGGTCACTACAAGACTAGGCAGCAATCGAAAGGGAAGCGGCAGGGAGGGAACAAAAGGGCTGAGAAAAAATAAACAGGCAGAAGAAGCAGAAGTCTGTATTGTAAAAACCAAAGGGGTAAAACCTGGCAGGCGTTCCCGAAAGGCAGAGCGAGAACCGAGTTACGTTGTTATAGGGAGAGGGATTTTTTGGAGAAGGGGAGATAAGGTGCTGAGTACCGCTGCGGAAAACAGGATTGCCCCAAAGCGGGGGCCACGGAAAGGCAAAGGCGCGGAGGGGAGTCCCGGCAGGGTGAGTGGGTGCCGGGGCGTGGGGATGCCCAAGGTGGGTGGGGGTCAGAGGCCGCTGTCACAGAGGGGTGGAAACCCTGCAGCGCAGCGGGAGGACGCGGGGACCCCCAGGGCTGGGTGCAGGGAGAGGAGAAAACGGCCATCTGCACCAGTCTGCTGCTGCGGTGCCGTTAGCCATGCGGTCTCTCCCGGGTGCCATCTTCCCGGCCGACACGCACAGCGAGCGGCGCCCGTTTCCCGAGGAGAAACAGCCAGATGTCACAGCTGATGTTTTCTCATTTTACTTTTGATGGCCGTGGCGTTCCCAGTTTCGTGAATTCCTTCCTAACGATTCCCCCGGTAACTGGTGGCAAAACTCCCACTGACTGCAAGAGGGACGGGGCTGGGCGTTTCATAAGAGCATTGCTTGTGTGTGCGCTGCAAAGCCCGCAGGAGCCCCAGTTACGGGCCCAGCCCTCATTAGGATGCCGCAAACAAAACAAAAAAGACGGTCCCTGCCTGGGAAGCTTATGCCTCTATCGATCTGCAACTGCGAGAAAAGTCCGTCTCCTACCAAAACTGGCAACGTTGCTGTACGGGTCTTTTACAGACGCGGCATTTTCTAACAGGATCTAAACCCAATTCAGTCGGATGCATTACCATTCCGACAGTGTCTTGCAATAACTGGCAAATCCAAGTAATGAGGGTGTAAGGTCTCTAATCAAAGCCTGTTGAGTGCTGAGAGCCCATTTTGTTGTCCTGGGTGTATCGCTGCGTGTCTGGTACGAGGTAACAGGGCTTTGACTTTGGGTCAGGTTTTAGAGTCAATTATTAGAAAAATATTCAATGGCAGGCTCTGCGCTGCTGCTGAAGGCACCCCAAGTCACTGTCTGTCTGTCAGTGTCCTGACAAAAGGACTTAAAATCTACCGTGGCCCACCCGTTCCGGTTGTTGTTTTCTATATTTTATGTTCATGTTGTTTATAATGATTTCAGTCAAAACAAAGAGCTTTCCTAAAATGCTTCAGTTGATATCATCAGAAGGAACTTGCCAGACATGCCAAATATAGGGGGTGGGTTGTTCTACTTGTAGCAATAATCTCCAGAGATAATTTTTCTATAGTAGGTAATTAATGTGAAGAGAAACAAAACACACAGTGTTCTCTTCCTGTAAAACTCTACAGTATATTTTTTCCTACGATGTGTACTTTTAGCTCTGAAATTTAAAAGGGAGCTCATAGGTACCATGTAGAATTTACATATGTCTCCTGATACTGGTAATAAAATGACAGCACATCAAAAAACATTAAGGCAATCTGGTTTTTCCTTTCTCCCCTGCTTTTTTTTTTTTCCTTGTTTACCGTCCTGTCTATTTGCGTCGGCTGTTCTGCACCGCTATGCCTTGTGACACCTCCTTCGGTGAAGCGCCGCAGCGTGCCGTGCAGCTCCCACGGGGCTGCGAGCCCTGGCGCTCTGCTGTGCTTTTATTCTCCTCCGAAAGGCGGGAGCCAAGCAAACGGCTTTAAAAAGGGGATGCGATAGCAGGGAAGAAATGCATGAAAGTTTAGAGGTGCCCCTGAAAGGGGTCCCCAGTCCCCCTCCTCATGGCTGCGCTTTTGCAGGGCAGCAGAGCCCTGACATCCTCGCACGCGCAGCGAGGATGAGTAGGGCTGGAATCCCCTCTTCTGCAAAGGGAGAGGTGCATGTGCGTCGTGCAATGCTGGATCGGAGCAGCTTGGTTTCGGTGTACCTGCAGAAATGCAGGAGAGGAGGGGAGCGGAGCACACGTGTGCGGCCGGGCGATGCAGGCGGCAGCCCTGGGGACTGCAGGGGCTTTCGGTGCACGGCAGCGATACCTCCGGCACTTGCTGGGGCTCCGCGCAGACATGTGAAGGGGATTTTTTTTTTTTTTTTAGACACACAGATTGGCGCGTGTTGTCACAGGGAAGGTTCAATAGGAGGGGTCTTGTCTGAGCTCCTTTGCACGTGTCAGTTGTCACTGTGGCTTGGTTTTGCAGGGAGCAGCCTGAATGCCGAAGGGCAAAATCCAAGCTCCTGCTCCTACCCACACCCCGGACCAAAGTCCCTTAAAATCAGTCATTTTTTCACTGATTTCAATAGGGTTTTGAACTAGGGCTCAATTCTGCTAGCACCATAATCTGAAGCCTATACGAGACTGGTAACTGTGGAGCAGGCTGAGGCCCCTTACGCTGCTCGTTCAGGGGCACGGATGCACACAGCGTTGGTGCCTTTGTCTAAGCAAGACAGGAAAAATAAGGGTTACCCCCCAGATGGCCCTCCAGGTGACTTGTGCCAAGAAATGGCTAAAAAGCACGGTGAGTGATACAGAGACAGCAGCTTGCAAAGGGCAAAAATGGGACGGAAGGTCTCCCGTCTCCTTTGAAACAAGATGCAAATATCCTCTTGTCTGTGTCTAGTTAGACAATGATTTGGTTCCTGTTACATACACGTATGAGCTCATCGCTTCTGGATTTAGGTACATAACCTTTCGGTAATCTCTAAATCAACCGTATGCATTTTAAGTGGAGCTGCAGTTCTGCAGTTTTTCTTGTAAGAGTTAAGGCAGAGGAGTCCTGTTACCCGTGCAGACTACGCGAGGACGAGCTCTCCTCCGCGGGGGGAGCAGCTGAAACCTGATTTTGCAGAAGACATGAAGGGTTGTACCAACTTGTTTTTAAGGTCTCTACTTAGTCACTTAGGAAAACAGGTTTTAGGAACATCCATCACAAGTACACTTACAAACAATTTACCTATCTCATATCTTACTGCGACTGTTTTTCCCAGTTTTCCCTTTTCTGCAAATAACGGTGGCATAATACACTTCTATCAAGATGCTACTTAATTCCTCTTTCCTTTACAGCCCTTTTACTACTGATGTTTCTTTCCTAAAGCTGACTTGGCATCAATTTGACATTAGTTCCAAGGCTTTGTATGAAACATAACTGCAGCCGTGCTCACACTCTGCCTTCGCCTGAGCCCTGAACTCCGGTCGCCCAAGCGCTGAGACTGATCTGAATTGACAAGAGTAAAGATGAAAAAAAATCTGGGTTTTCTGGTAAAGCATACTTTTTGGAGATTTTTCTTTTTTCTTCTTGTCTTAGCAACCAGAAGCTGTTTCCCGCAGGTGAGCAGAAGGGCAGAGTGGTTCTCGAGGTGATGTTTCAGGTAATTAATAGCAGTGTAACTGAGGAGTGTTTTGCCTTGCTGGGTGTATCAGCCAGCAGCGTCATTCATTGCTCCCTTGTGAGCTGCAGTTTCTTTCTCTGGTAAAGGGCATTGCTTTCAGCTTGGCTGGTCAACTCTTCTGGTCAAAAGGAACAACTAGGCAAGGCCTCCTCTGGGGAGGGGGAAATCTAACTCAAACTTTGCAGGATTTATGAAGATTTCCTATCAGCTGAGCAAATGGTCATCCGGAGGAAGATGAAACCATTGCCCTTGTCTCAAGCACCAGGTTGGTGGATGAAATGACTTCGGGGGGGGATTACACACCAGCACAGAGCAGCAATGGCTGGCTGTCCAGGCAGGGAAGCCACAGCCCATGTTCATGCTGAGATTTTGCTGTCAGCTGCAGAAATTTCAGCTTCCTTCCTACCATGCAGTAATTTCACTGCGGGGGGAGGCGGCTCAGCAGCTGCGAAGGATGAGGCTTGCGTAAGGGTTGGGTTTAAGCATTAGGGTTGGGCTGGAACCTCACTCCTCAAACCTCTCTCTGTATGCTAATCAGATAAATACTCCCTCTGTAAAATATCCTTGCCGATCTGGGAATGATAGCTGTAGCTTTCATTTGAAAAATTTCCATATAATTTTTAGAGAATGGGCACCACAATCGTGTGCGTTCCCCTGGCTGAAGGAAACCCGTGAAATGGGGGTCCCCGAGGGTCACGGTTGTGTCAGCTGCAGTGTGAACTGGACGTACATCAGCACTGCTCTCTGCCACCCAGTTTGGGCCAGTCTCTTGCAATGAGTAAGACTTGGGTTGGACTCTACAGAAGAGAAACCCAGGAAAGTCTCTCTGGGTTTAACATGTCTGTTAATCCTGTGTATTAGGTATTACTTTTCAACTTACGGAGAAGGTATTCTGAGCTGTCATGGTCATAGTCATTGTCCTCAGGGAAGTGGTTGATTCGGAAGCAATGTCCTTTGTAGATTCCTGAATGAAAAAGCAAACATAAGACATAAACAACAGAACCAGGTAAATGCGCTTCTGCCAGCTCTGCTTTATTTCCTTTTCCTCCCAGGTTGTATAAGTAAACTATTCTCCTCTAGGTTAGTCACTGATTTTTTCAAGAAACCATCTCTAAGGTCACGAATTTTGGGCAGATTGGGCTGAAGCCTAGCTGAAGGAAGGGAGAGCCAGGACGCCTGGGCTCTTTTCTTCAGTCTGCCACTAATACAATTCTCTTGAGTTTTTTAATCTCTCTGTGCTTTACTTTATCAGCGCCGTGCTTATCTTACAAGCATACTGAGTTTGCAAAGCTTCTTTTTGTTCCTGGAGTGGCTGTCACTCTGGGTCCCTCTCCACGGCTGGGGCTCCACAGCAAAGCCCAGCGCCAGCCTAGCACCCACCACCCCTCCTGTCTCGTCCCAGGGAAGCGCCGGTTTCCCTTATCAGAGCTGGTAAACGTTGAACTGTCTGAGGCCTCTTCAATTACTCTCTAGGCTTGGAAAACAAGTCCATAAATCTCTCCCTGCTGCAATTTAAACCCATATGTCCCCCTCAAGGTTGGCTCAGCTTTTAATGGCGTGTTTGTTTAGTTAACTGGGAGCCTGCGCAGTAAGTCAGGGCACGAGCGTGCACTCCTGATACCTGAAGGAACAACGCCGGAGTTGGCCGGATGGACCCCTCACTCGACTGATGAAGTTCAGCACTTTGTCCATCTGGGTAAAGCTTTACATTAGTTTTTGGTATTATTTTCTATCACGGTTATCCATAGCCACATCCAGGCATAGCTGCCCTTGGGTAGCTGAGACCGCTGTGGCAGAGCGAGCTGCACGGGGACCTCTCCCCGGAGAGCTACTGCAGGGGTGAAGCCCCGAGGTGTGATTCTGCCTTGGGGCTTTCATTATTCATTCTCCATATGGAACATACATCACCCAGGATGAGTTATCCTCTGCACAGGAGTTTCGGTGCTTACAGCTCGAGCTAGCAGACGGATTTAAAAACCATCAGTTAATACTACTTTAACAGAAGCACAGCTGCAGTCTGTAGGGTATAAATGTGGATTTATTTCACTACCTATTACCAATGATTACAAAGCTCTCAAAAGAATTACCAATCCAGAGGATTTCGATTGCACCCTGTGAGTGTCAACTGCAGGTTTGCTACTACAGCGCATTTAATTCTTCCGGTAAATGATGTATCTGCTCTAATTGCGGTAACGGCTCAGGCTTTCTCTGCGCGGCACTTCAAAGGCTGTGAACAAGCAGTAAGTGGCTCACGTCACATCTGGAAGTGACACGCCTGTCCTGTCTGCCAGGCGGACGAGAGCACTTCAGCTGGGACTGCTCCTGCTGAGCATGTTTGCCTGTACATCCCCCTGCCATCAGCTGGTTTGTTGCTCCTGATGGCTCTCCAGCAAGGCAATCCAAAATTCAGATTTTAAGGATCCCAGTACTTATTTTTACGGCAGTTCACGCAATGAAACTAAATCTCTCCCAGCGTAACAGGGCCTCTGAGACTGGACGGTCATTTCTTTGAGTCTCTTCATTGTGGTGCGCCAATTTAGAGGGAATATATTCAGAGTATGATTTTTTCTCTCTCCTATTCATTAAGGAAAAAATCAAAATAATCTTCTCACTCTAATTTCCTATAGAAATAGTCTTTTCAATAACTCTGTGCTTGTGTGTGTATAGGTGGGGCTGTCTCTCAGTCTGTATGTACTTCTCCAATAACTTCAAGGTAGTTGGTTGAATTTATCCAGAGCTGATAGACAAGCAGAAGTATCACAGGTAACCAAACCCCCACAACTTCCGTGCAAACAGGTGGATGCACAGAGGAGAGAGCTCTGTCCACCGAAGGCTGCTTTGTGAACTTGGAGAACAGGTTTGATGAGGAGTGGCTGAGGGAACTTGTTTAGCCTGGAGAAGAAGAGGCTGAGGGGAGACCTCATCGCGCTCTACAACTACCTGAAAGGAGGTTGGAGCGAGGTGGGGGTTGGTCTCTTCTCCCAAGTAACAAGCGACAGGACGAGAGGAAATGGCCTCAAGTTGCGCCAAGGGAGGTTTAGACTGGACATTAGGAACAACTTCTTTACTGAAAGAGTGGTCAGGCCTTGGAACAGGCTGCCCAGGGAAGTGGTGGAGTCACCATCCCTGGAAGTATTTCAAAGACGTGTAGATGAGGCGCTTAGGGACATGGTTTAGTGGGCATGGTGGTGTTGGGTTGATGGTTGGACTTGATGACCTTAGAGGTCTTTTCCAACCTTAATGATTCTATAATTCTATGATTCTATGACATGGGCAACAGCCCAAATAAATGTCCCACTTCCAGAAACTCAATTAAGAGACAAGAAGTCTGCAAGACTGAAATGTTCCCCACGCCTCTTGTGTTTGCAGCATTGATGGATTGATGGAGAGTTTTGGCCTCTGTAAAATGGCCTCACGTTATTAGACTTCTGAATGAAATGGGCCCCTTAGCAGAACTCTCTCTTACGCGGAGGCCATGAAGCCATCCCTTCCACCGCAGGACTGAAACACATCAGCAGGACAGGATGGGTTGGTATTAGCGGTGCTGGGCTTTTCCTCTTTTATGGTTGGAGACCTTCATTTCCTTGTGCTTATATCTGGAGCCTGTCACATGAAAGAGTATTATCAAGTCTAGCAGAGGGGAAAAAAGAGGATAATTAGCCCCAGACAGAAAGTTCTAGACAAGCTTGAGAGTTCCCTTCTATTTCCAGTTCTTAGGGATACTGAGATTGGTCATTCTGGCCAACTTTTTATAGAAATAGCAAATGGCTGTGAAATTTGGACCGGTATCAAAGCCTGGGAATCCCAAATATTCTTCCCAGTATTTTTGCCGTAGTTCAGATCACAGATATTGGTTCAGGGTCCTCTCTAGTGTCTATGCTATTTGATAGCTAATAACAGCAACAGATTGGATAATTTCTTCCCGTAAACTTAACAGGTGTCATATAACTCAGCAGCAGCTTATTAAACTCTCAGTGAGGCGTGAAGTTGCTATCAAGAAGTCTGGTGATCTACAGGGTATTGAGGGCTCTTTTAATCCACAATGTATCTGAAACAAAGTTTTGCTAAGAAATGTAACAACACTTTTTTTTCATAATGATGGACTTTGAAATTCAGATTTGGGAAAAATGAAAACTAGCTGGGAGGAAGCTACTGAAGCAGTGGTCAGCTTTAAAAGCACAACAGCAGAGTCTGACTTGTACTTAAACACAAAAAATAAAAAGAAAACAAAGCCGAGATTTGGTGAAATACCTGGCTCCATGCCCTAGCATATAAAGCAATGCAAAAGAATGAAAGCCATGAAACAGAAGAGGAAAAAGAAACACCTCAATTAAATTCAGTAACAACTATCCTACAGCATCTGCACAAGGCCTGAACTCCTTGAAGGTCTTCTCAAAGGCTTCACAGAGGATGCCTTGAAGAAATGTGTAGACTGGTCCACGCTCAGTAAGGCACGCATGGGCTGTTTTCCACACCAGGATGTGATGTGGAAGAGGTATTTTTTTTCTTTTCTTGAGTATGAGGATACAGTCCCTTATATACTTTGGAGAGGCAGCTGGAATATTTAACTTCTACTTCTGTACCCACTAGAGAGAGATAAATAAACTGCAATCACTGCCTAACAGATACTAAAATATTGAGAAGCACTTCTGGATACCTCTTGAGAGTAAGATATACTATCCCACTGAGATGCTGTAAGTATCACTCCTTTCTTTGAATGATTACTGATATGTTTTAAACGATGCTTTTAGAAATACAAATATTATAATGCATTTTTTCCTCATAATAATAACTTTGTTCTGAATTTGGAGCCAGGACTTCAGGATCTGGGTTAATGACAATGAAGAGGCAAATTTTCTGAAGTGTTGCTGACGGTGTAAGAAAATTTTTTTTTTTCCCACTGGTTGCATCGTACATAGCTGGCATTTAAAAACTAAAAATTGTTCGGGACTCGGTTTTACTCTGTGTTCAAGGGCTTCTCCGACAAGGTTAGTACTTCCCAATCTCACTAAGTGTTGTTCTGATAACTATAATTAGAGTGTGATGTACTCAGATAATGTGATAAGGGAGGGAATTGTAGTGCCCAAGTGAAGATTAAACTTTGTTTTGGGGTTTGAGATCTCAAAGTACATAGAGTTTTCAACAGTAAATCAAAGTAGTGATCCCAAATTCTGATGACATACTACCTTCTCCTTGCTCTTTCTCAAATAGTCCTTTAATGATCCTGCCTATACCATTGCAGAATTGTTCACTGGGGTTTTATTTTTTGATGACTGAGAGCGAAGGTTAATGGTGTAGGATGCAAATGCTTATTAACTTTGTTTGTGGCCGTGTATTACATGATCACGTTGGTTTTGGCCATACCATCAGCCATGTCTTTGAAACAGCCATTTCCCGGTGTTAGTATTTATCAATGACAACGTTCTTCCCTGATGCCCTGGAAGTGTTTGCACAAATCAGCACTGGAAGGTAGAGCACTTAAATGTCTGACAACATTTGCCAGGGCAGGCTGTACTTCTGTTTTCTCCTCCCCCCTAATCCTGAAAACCATATACAACAAGATCTTTCCATAACATTAGCGGTCGGTTGTCATTTAAAATAGGTTTCCACCATGCAAGACGCTAGCAGCTTTGCAGCAGAGGACTTTGGCTGCGGGGTACTTCTGTCAATAGCAATTTTTGTCTCCTTCTGAGCACGAGCTTACGGGAGGCGATATCCGATAGCAGTGGGAGACACATGAGGATAGATGGGTCAAGCTGCTGCCTCCTCCATCAACAGCTTCAGCAGAGCTATTGCTCGATTAACTATTTCATCTTCCAGCCCTCTCACCTGCCCTTGTTGGTGAGACTATGCAGTAAAACATCGGTTTTGGGACTTGGTTGAGAAGCCTTTCTTGTTTCCTTATGGGACACCAGACATTTGCGACCTCCTTGGATCAAACCCTCCCCTGCCAACACGCCACATTCTTGTAGCTCTTGAGCAGCTACAGATACTTGGTGCGCACACACGCGCACTATTAATAGAGTTAACAGGGTTTTCTCCCGAGGGGGGTTATATTGATGGAATGAGTGCTATGAATGTCAGCTGCAGAAGGGGTCGCGTGGCTACAGCAATCACCTGCGGGCAGGTAAATACACCCCATAATTGTCCAGCCTAAAATCCCACTAAGCAGCTGATTTCTTTCTGGCAGATGTGGGTCTGCTGGGGTGGTTTGAAGACGTAGAAGGAAACGATTTTCAAGATCATTTGACAGCAAGTGCTTGCAGATACAGGGAATACAAGCTGCAAAGAGCTGACTGTATATTAAAAATGAGGCAATTAGTAAGGAACCATGGGAAATTTGGCCCGGTGGTTCTGCTTGTTGCATCTATTCCGTGATTAAATGCTGTGCCTCAGCTCCAGAGCCAACCGTTAGCCTGATTTACTGCAACACTGGAATAGCTGAATGTTTATGTGACAAGTTTTCTGAATACATCAGCCCGGAGAAGGCTGACTGACAGATAACATCACAGACAACAAGAAAAGCACGACATGCAAAGTGCGGCTGTTGTAACAGAAGTTGCCTGAACACAGTGTCCATCCAAGCATGCCGTGTGGGACTGGGTTTCCTTAATGCCATGGCTTTGCACTTCCCTCGGACAACAGTGGAGAACCTCTATTTATGGTGAGTGAGAGTGTGACAGCGCTGGGCTCTGCCAGGGGAGAAGAGAAACGGTTACATCTTTTTTTTCCTTAGGAAGGTTTCTCTGCTGACAAGTTCTGAAATCCTTTGCTGCGTGATTTGAGCAATAGTGAGCAAAGGAGAGCAGACATGCCAAAAAATGTTCCTCGCCATAAAATTTATAGCACGGAGTCTATTTGTGCACTGGGTTCATTGCTTTGATTTTCCAGCAGTACAACTCCCCTGTCTCACTGGATTGATACACAACAGCGAGTACAGCTGCCGAGTTAACTTTCTTTTCTCTTCATTTCTCTCATCATAAAACAACACTTGAAAAGAGGAATGGGTGGTGCATCTCCTTTTACTTTCAAAACCTGTTTTGTGGTGCTGGTGGTCAAACAGGGACTATTATCTCCACTCAGGCCACAAAGAACAGCATTAGATATTTTTCTGTAACTTAGCACTTTCTACGTTGAATTGTCCCGAGTTCGATTATTTGTCTCCTGCTGTTAGCTCACCGGTTTGTTCACAGGCCTGTCCTTAAGTTACTGGAATGAGCACAGATCCTGTGAGCCTCTGCCAGAGGACGTTTAATGCTGTCATTATAAAAGAAATCATGCAGTATCGATGCAGGTTGTGTGCAAAACACACCCCATGTGAATTTACTACCCCACGTTGCCGCTGTAACGCCGCCTTCACCACCACGGAGGATGGAGCCAGCAGAGAAAGAAGCCTCGGGAGGTTAAATACACATTTATTGGGTGTCTGCCTTTGAGAAAAGTTTGGCTGTTGTGAGAGCCTGGCGAAGCTGGAAACTTCAAAGCACAGGTTGTTTTTGAGACAGATGCTGTCTGACACCCCCTGAGTCCTGCCAGTCCAGGAAATATTTGTCCACACGACGGTTTGAATTTTTGTTTCATCCTGAAGGTGAATTTGATGAAGAGCACTGCTAGTACCTGGGGTTGTTGTCATACTTTTGCCAAGGTAGGTCTTGTTTTCAGAAAATGCTTAGGAGCTAAAAGGATCAGTCCATTCCCATCGCCCATAACTGTGGGCGAGCAGGGTGCCATAAGCCAGCTGGCCAGCACTAGCCGTCCGTGCGAGTCACGGTCAGGCTACAGCACATTCAGCTCAGCTGAATTTGTCCTGAATCTTAACCATGTTTCTCTACAGGTGTTGAGACAGTGAAATAATAATCTTCTGTTTTTCCTCATGGAAGTCCTTTCCTTCTTTCTCTATTTTTCACCCCGTAACTCAGAATTCACTTGTTTCTCATTGCGGGGAGCTGAACTGCCAACGTAAGGGCCAGATTCTGATTTCAGTGCAGTGGACTCAAATCTGTCTCACCCAGTAACAGTGATATCAGAATCTGGTCTTCTCCCTTTGTTTGCTCCCCCTCTGCTTCGTGGGCAAAAAGAAAATGATTTTAAAATGTTCAAATGTATGAAATTTGCCCCACTTTCTTCCTTAGGAGCTGTCAGCTCTAACAAACCCTTTGGGTTCTTCTTTTGATCTATTTTCAATTGTCTGGTGGGCAAAGCAAAACTCCTCCTCGAGTCTCTTATTTTCTTATCTTCTGCTTTGACATGAATTTCCCCCTTTTCCCGTCCTCCCCCTCCGCTGCCTACAGATCCTCTGCTGCTCGGAGTTTTTCATCAGACCCCTCGGTGCCACGTGAAGAACTACCGGACGCTTTTGCTGCCTGCTCCATCTTGCTCCTCTTTAACGTTTTTAAACGCAAACCACCTTCCCAGTGTGTTTAACACCTCGCGAGGGCTCAGACCGCCCCGGCGGCAGCGGCGCTGGAGGAGACGCGTACCGAGGAGCTCGCAGCTGCTTCTGCCCACGCACTTGCAGATGAGCTGGGGTTGGCAGGGGACCGTGCTCCGCTCTCACCCCGGCCGTTATTCTTAGCGCTTGCCATTCCCCTCAAGTCTGGCAAAAGCACGTTTTCCCTAGGAACAGGTCTCAGTTTATCTTGTCATTTGACATGCTCAGTCCTACCATTAACCTCGCTCCGCTTCTTCTCTTACCTTCGTATAGTAGTTAATGCTCCCTCCTGTATTTATCATAGACTTCCTATAAGAGAAGAGACTGTCTTATACCACCACTCTCTAGCATTTACTCTAGGATATTATAACCTGCTTTCCCCAACTTGCCTGCACTGTGGCCGTGTCTGACCTGATTGCCTTTTGCCGTCTGCAGCCCCTCCTTGGCGCTCCTCTACAAAGCCCTCTCTGTTGGAAGCAGAGGCGCTCACAGCTCCTCCCTTCTCCGTATCCCCACAGAACAAAGGTTGTGTTGCTCTATTCCTTGCGTTGCTTTCTTCTACAGTAGTCTCAGGCTCAGTGGAGCTCATGCTCCACGTTGCAGAACAGCCACCTCCACCGACCTGAGTGCCAATTTCACAAATAGCGACTGGCGAGGTTCCCGCTTGGGCAGTTTGACCTTCATGTCACGACCCATCCTCTTCTCTTCTAACACTCTTGAGTTTCCCGTGGCCCAGATGTGGTGCCTTAGCTGATCTCCTCCAGATACCAGGGGATGCTCACCGTTGCCTGAAGAAGTTAGCCACACAGGAGAGATGTATCTGAAGAAATCTGCTGTTGGGCGGTGACTTCTAGTTCTGGCTTGAACAATTTTACTCTTTGAGCAATATTATTTTGGCATGCTGCAACACCTGAACGCTGTTTTGTACAGCCTGGTAAAGCATCTCCAGATTCTGGATCACCTACACCAGAAGGCATCCAGGGAAATGCCTACAGAGGCTCAGTCGGTTTTAATTCACGTGGATATACACAACCTCAGCAGCCGGCCTTCTGTTTTCAGCTGGGCAAACATCATCAAAGATGTTGTGCGTTTGCGTAAGAAATGAACAGATGCAGAAAAGATGCTTTGCCAAAGACGACTTTAAAATTCTATGACAGCCTTTTGTTCCATTAGAAGATTTTACTTGAGACCTTGAGTGATGTTAGAAAATCCGTGGCAGCGAAACTCATTTCCCGAAGATTCACCTCACCTGCACATCTGGGAGCTAATAAAACACATCACAGTGTCTGGCTGCCGTCCTTTGAATTCTCTTCAGTCATTACAAAACTGCTGCCAAAAGTACTAAGTGTCCTTGTGCTACCACAGTGAATACCAATGGCATCAGGGAAATGTAGGCCAGCAGCAAAGGAGGTAAGAGTTGGTTGTATGTTACATGTTGTTTTGAGCTACTTAATTTCCATTTTCTTCCAATGTTCCTCTCACAAACCAGCATTTTGGCCACAGAAGTCATGATTGAGGTTATTCAGCAATGCTCCTATCCCTTTCCCAGCCACCTTTCCTTAGCCAAACAGCAGATAAAATAGGGTGCTGCGTTATTCCACCACCACGGCTCAGGCACCCCCCCAGCCCCTCCGGGCGTTGCTGACGGTCTTCTTACCGCCGTTTGCAGTTTGCTCCTTATTAACCACCTCCTCTTGTGCTGCTGCTTGGATGGCAAAGTGGGGGGAAATTTCAGGGGACTTCTGTGGCTTATTTTAGTCTTTTTTGTGGCTCCTTTTTATGGAGCTTATTGAGGGAATGACTCTGTGTTTTCTAGGAAGAAACACTGACGTACTTCCAGCCCTGATGTTCGGTTTGCATTTTGTAAATCATCCGCACAGGGCAAGAGGGGCAATTCCTCAACCTGGGTATGACATGATTTTTTTGAGGCAATGTTGGTGATGCTGCTTGAGGAACATTTTCAAGGCAGAGCTAAGTTAGCCCTGCCACGGCGAGCGTTCCCATGCCTGGCTCAGTCCCAAGAGACTGTCAACGTTTCTAGTTGTCATGGGGTTGTTAACTCACTTTTCTGTGTCTGCTTTTCTATCTACCACCACGGCCCACACTTGCTGTGTTCTGCCTTCACACCTCATCTCGTCCTGCATCTCATGCTGCAGTCCTTTATCCCGGCAGCCCAGAAGTTTGTCTCACCACTCATTTCCATACTTTGCTCTGCTGCCACTTTGCCAAAGCTGTTCCTGGATAGGTGATATAATCGTCCTCGTCCTTTTAAAATGAATTTGGAGCTTGGATAGAAACCTCCATTACAGTTCTGTAGTTGGCTTTTCTACCTTAGCTAAAATTGGTCTAACACTTGAGCAGTTGGTGTCGGCTTCTTAGGTGAGCATCTTCACGCACCAGAGCTTTGAACTGAAAGTCATTCTCCAATGAGTTTCCAGCTCTTACTTACATTCTGGTCCAAAATGCCCTAATTTTACAAGGTAGTTTAGTAACCAGCAGTGCTTTTGGCACACTGTGTCAGAGACTAACTTGTTATTCACAACTGTAACTACCCAGTGGCCATCATCGCTCCAACATCTCAGAGGGCAGTGGGAAGTAACCTGTGGTGGCCGGTATGCTAGCCAGGATTCTGGTATATCTTGATTTGGACCAAAATCCACTTTTTCATCCCCAATATTCTTGACCCTGACATACATTCACCGGTACAAAGGCTGCTCATTCAGGCAGATTGCTGCCAGTCCATCAATCATTATGAGAGGGCTGAAATGCCAAATTTTACCGGATGCAATTCTGAGAACAGAGAGTCATTTTGTCTGATGAAGCGTTCATATGCTGCAAAATGACAAATCGTGTTTATTTTCACATTGTCAAACTGTGCTTTTTTCCTTTGTTGGCACAATTGGAATCAAGTTTCCCTTAAGGGATAGTTTGGTTTTTATCCATCTGGTTTCTCTTACTTCAGTAAGTCATCAGTTCTCCCTCATTAACATGGTGATCAACCAGGGCTTGATGGTTTCACCTCTTACGATCACAGCATGTCTATAAAGCCTGTATGATGGCTCGTCACTACCTGGGGGAGGAAATTTAAGGAAATGGACATTCACATCTCTTCAAAGTCCCTACTGAGTTTATAATTTGAGACGTAGTCATGGTCACGTCTGGGGAACAAATACTGTTCTTGAACTAGATGAAACATACCCAGTACAATGTGTGATGCTTTGCCCCTTGTATCTTCTGCCATTTCAACTTTCACACGTGCAGATTGAGCTATTGCCTTCTCATTCTTAGTTTCTACTTTTAGACCCTTTTAAACTGCCATTTTTTCAGGTTCCCGAAACATCCTCATGTCACAACAGGCAAGGTTTGCAGTTGTCATACAGCAGTCTAAAATTTAAGAAACAACTCTCCAAAATGAGGACCCAGGTGATCCTTGGGGATGATTGGGGTAACATGCACAGGATGCACCCAGTGTCGTCTTCTGTAACGGAAAAACCCTCCAGACCTAGTCAGTAGAAAAATGGTTCATATTATTGATACTCCTTGTGAGATCTCTTCGTGTAGCAGAAGCTTACAAGGCATCATGTAATTACCTCTCCGCATAAAATGAATTATTGTCTGCTCTAATAGCAGGGAACGTCTCTAACCTGACATCTAGAACTGAACTCTTGCTTTACAAACCTTCTTTTGGCTCATTCATGCACCACAAAGTTTTTTTTTATGAAAAAAAAGCTGGAAAGTAGTGATATAGGAGCTCACTAGTTAACCGATTAGGAACATGCAGGATATTTGGACACTCCTGGAATCTTGTAATGATTCCATGTCTCCTCAATCCATGGTGATTCATCATAAGATGATGGCATTTAGAAAAATAGTTGGATATTGAAGAAGCAATAGGGGAATTTCACTCCATAAATCATCTTAATCGAAGGGAATGCTTGCAGTATGACTGTCTTCATAATGCAGTGACCTTCAGTTGGATCTGCATTCATTTTGGAGCATGTCTTCCTCATTTCTATGCCAGCTTGTTGAGTTATACATAGAAGCTAAACCTCTAGAGATTGATCATACACAATCAGTGATGCGGGACTGAAACAAGGCAGATGACAACGGGGAATCTAAAGGTTAAGAGAAAGGGGTGTAACTGCCAAACCCCACCAATGGCTGGATTTGGGAAATGCAAGTTTCAAAAATCTTCTGCATGATGTATTAGTGGAAAAGACACTCCACTAGGAGAGATCAGTGCGGTGCATCCAAGGGACAGTGTTGTCCAGTTGAATACTCAGGGCTAACGTCTAACCTTGGGAACAAATAACAGAGCTGCTGGTTAGAAAGAATAGGTTCCAGTGTGAAAAAATGAAAGGAACAAAAATATTTTGCTACTGAAGAAAATATAAAGGAAACATGAAGGACTTCAGCTTGAATTAGAGTTATTACTGATGTCGTTATTCCTGATTCCCAGTAGTAAGGGCAACCCGTAAGGTGCCGTACCCCCACGGAGGGTGGGTGCTGGCAGGCTCGGGTGTCTCGGGCATTTGGTGGTAGAGGGTGCCTGGGCAGCCAGGACGGTGTGTCCCTGCATGGCCAGTCTCCTGGAGGAGATGGGACAGCCTGGTCTCACTGGGGCACGCTGAGAGGGGGAGGAAGCAGAGAGCAACGTAAAAAAGGAGGAGGAAAAGGAGCGCTTCGGGGCAGAGCGGGGAGGAACGGGAGGTTCGCAGGGGAGGAGGAAAGGAAGCTTGGAAGAAAGTGGGAGGGAGAGAGAGCTGAGGAGGAAGAGGAGGAGACGGGAAGGGTGGGCGGTGGGTGGCCGGAGGCGAGGAGACGGCCTAGGAGGAGAGCAGGAGCTTGGCAGATTGGTGGTGCCTGCGGAGACGGGGACCAGATGGCGACCTGGGTCCTCCCTGAGCGGCTCTGCCTGCATCCACAGCCCTGCCCGGCCAAACGTCGGTGCTCGTCCTGCTGGCAGAAGGCGAGGGGATGCACAAAGCCACTGCCTGATGAAAATTAAGAGCCTGAAACTTATAATTCCCAGGACTGCTTTAAATTATTACAGTTAACAAATGACCTAATACATAAAAATGGAGACGGCTACCGAATAGATCTGTTTAAATGAACACATGCAGAAGAGATTTCATTTGGCTCTTGCACCTGAAACTTTCTATTTCCTAATGCAAACTAAGCAGTGACAAATAAAAATGAGACTGCACTAGCAGCATGACCTCTTTAAGCTTTAATTATTCATTAGAACTGTTTTCTTCTCTGCTGAGATTCAGAGCAACACATTTAAGCGGGTTCCTCTCAGGTTTATGGAAGATGTAACTTCCTTGTTACACCAGCTAATAAATACAACTAAGCACAATGGCCCAACAATATTTGTAGAAACAGCATTTGGAGAAATGTGTTTAATGAGTCAGAAGTGACTTAATCTAGTCAGTCTTGAAAAGCAAAGCATATCATGCAAAATTACAATGCACTAAAGCACAGATTCATAAATATTTTATTGTCAAGATTTCTGAGTTTACTTTCTTCTCTCTTTCAGCATTTCAGAATTGCATTTTACTAAGAAATGCCTCTACCTGCATGAGGGAAGGATAATGGTGGTGGTAGCTTTGGGCAAACCAATCTGGGATCTCAGACTTGGATTTAAACAATGTATCTGAGAGTCCCAGCCCTTAGCAGAACCAGGCACATCTTCCATTGTAACCCGAAATGCGTATTGCTTTTTGCTGTCCTAGGATGGCATGGAAGTGACCGGCAAGGTTTACAGCTGGGAGGGGAAAACCAAGAAATTTTCCTTTTGCTGGGAAGACTGGACAAAAGGCAGGTGCCCCCCTGCCCGGCTGCACAGGTTTTTGTGCCTTTGACTCCCCCACAGCCCTCCCGCTTCAGTCCTTCACCTCTCTCCCTGCCCTTGTATAACAGCAACTCAGGGACCATATTTCCTCTCCGGTTTTGAAAGCAGGAGAGGACCAGTTTGTCACCACCTTGGCGAGACCTCCCGAGAGGTACGCAGCTCGGGAGGCAGGCAGCAGCTCCGACCGCCCGGGAACGGTGCCATGCACAAGGGGAGATTTACAGCTCCTCTCCCCTTCAAAGACTTCAGCTGGCGTGATGCAGAGCTGACAGCTCCTCGTTTCCAGGTATTACAAATTCCTCTTCCTCCACAAGAGCCTGCACAGGCTGTCTGGGGTCCCACACGCTGAACCCCCCCAGGGCAGCATCCCTGCGATGGTCCTGGCAGACGGGCGCAGGCAGCCGAAGGGCAGCTTTCCAAAACCCGCTTCTCTTAACGGGGCCGCGCTCTGGTACTTACTCAATCTTTACAACTCAGTGATATGCTGCCAATATATTTTTGCCAAGGAGACAAAAATACGTCTCTTCTTCCTACTCCCTCAGCCTATGAAAAAATCTCAGTGTGCAAGGAGACTCTGTGTGTGTGTGTGTGTATACGTGTGTGTATTTGGGGGGAAAAAATAGAGTTTCTGTTAATTTATTTTCCAGTTGAAAGTATGCCTTGTAGCCAGGGAAGAACTGTTTCCACCGTGTATAAATTTGGGTAGAAAAGCCTTACTTTGTGCTGAGCAGAAATGGCAGCGTGTGCAGTGGGAATTGGGAGCAAATCCTTTCACTGCTCCGTGTCCCAGGTTCTCCTCTCTAGCACGGAGGCACGATGGCTTATAAATAATTTCTCTCCTCAATAAGCTCTTGAGAAAGTTTTCCTACTGACTATAGATCACTCATGCTCCGTAGACTGGATTCACCGGGTTATGTGCCAGCAAATACCTACTGGAGAGTGAGGATCTGCCACGTCATTTAACTCCAACAGTGCTGCGAGGGAAGCGCCAGCATCCGCGGGGGATGCACCGATGCATGCCCGCTCTGCTATGACTCTATCCGGAGGACCCCTAAATGTGATGTCCATCCCTCGGGATGAGCACAGCCCGAAACACCAGCCCTGTGGGTTTGCAAAGCTGAGGTCTGATACCAGCCCGCTCATGATTAGGGTCCAGCTCCCGAGGTCAGCTCTCGGTGTCATTTATTGTCCAGGGCATTGGGGTTTGTAGGCTGAGTTTCTACTTTTTAGGCTTGGCAACACCTAAACCCCTCCCTGGAGCTGCTCCTAAATGTTCTCGAGTAGGAGAGCCATACCCTCGTGAGATGTAAATGCTTTTCCGCAGGAGCTCCACATGCCTCAGGCGATCTTAGCTGATGCGTCCTGCTAACCGGCGAATACTCGATATGCCAGGTGTACTTTCATTGACTCCTGAGGGGCTCCAGCAGAGATACTGTCATCCCCTTAAAGGTCTTTTTTGTTGAATTTTTTTTTCCTAACAGCGCTCTCATGAGTGGGAATCCAGGAGCTGGTTTTCCCGCACCACCGACTCCTTTTTCTTCTCCAAGAAGTGCAACATACTTTCTCCCCGTGAAGCAAATGAGGAGCCTGAACACAATGATTTGGATCGTGACTTCAAGCACAATATCTTAACTACGGTGTCTAACCCGTTCCCATCACAGGAGAAGCCACGGGAGGCTGTGACTCAGCTGCGCCTCTGAGTCACGCACCACGATGCTCCCCTGCTCTCGGGGGACAGCACTTTGCCGTTCGCCTCTGTCAGCAACGAATACGGCTCTCCCTCGCTGGCTCAAACCTTAGCGAGATGTCTGGACCCCCAACTCTGGCCATTCCCTGCTGACCCGTGTCAGGGGAGGGACAAGGGACACCGAGAGCGTGTCCCCAGCCCGCGGTGCCAGACCCAAGGCGGGTATTTATTTGGTTCAGGTGTGCGCAGAAAGTTTCGTGTTCCCAGGCATGGGCAGGCTGCCTGGTCCCACTCCAGCCCTGTGGAAGTACATTGTGAGTCAGGCTGAAATTGCTATTTTTGAGCAAGTCACTAGAAATAATTCATGTATGCGCAAGTTAAAATTCTGCTTAAAAATCACTCTCTTCCTCAGAAGCTTGAAACCTCGGAGATCTATAGTAGCAGATACTGAATTTCATTTTACTAGGTTCTTTCCAGCTGTTACAGTAAGCTTAGATCCTCATCCTGCCTTTCTTCACTTTAAGGATCTTTTCTCATGCAAATATCTCTGATTCTAGCGCTGGCAGGACCAGCCGCACATGTAAGTGTTGTGAAGAATCTGCCTCTTCAACTGGACCAGATAAAGTCTTGCACCCAAATCTGGAACGCATGATATATTTCTTACGTGACAGTTCAAGTAATAAACTTTCTTCTTTCAAGGATTTCAAAATAAATTTCTGGATATTGAATTAATTTATCTGACAGTATGAACCGAGGTTTTGGAAAGCTGGAAGGTGCAGGTTTGTGTGTGTTAACTGCGTGAGCAACAACGCAAAAGGAAAATGCTTTTTCATCCATATGAGCTTCTGTAAATTGTGTTCTATTCTTAGGAGAGTAAACATAATGTAAAAAAAAAAAAATCTAATAATTTAAACCTTGCAGGAAAAGAGGCAAGAGCGATAGAGCAATAGGAACCTCTGAAATGATAAATGTATGAATTTATTCCACTGCCACTGTGGGGTTTTAAATTAGTTTTATTTTTCTTTTATTTCTTGTTGTTGACAAGTTGGGTTGCATTGCTATCCAGTTATAATGTTTACAGATAAGAAAATCTTGAAGGTCAAAAATTCTGTTCGTAGTTATTCTTGTATAAGGTAATCTTGTTGTGTTGGTGACAATGCGGTGTGATCTCATGTCGCCATGGGTACCTGAATCATGCCTGTCTAACAGCAACATTCCCCATTCCTATCCCCTCCCCTTAAGTTCTTACACAGAAAAAAAAGGTATCTACAAGAAAAGCTTCATGCGTGACACAAATGATGGACCGGAGGAAACACTTTTCTTTAAGAAAGCGCGCTGTGCCAGCGGTCTCTCACACCGCACCCATGCACAGTTGGGGTGATGAATTAGTTTGTACTTGACTGTGACCGGTAAGAATTTTGCCACGAATGCTCCAAAATGTAGACTGAGTCCAACATGTTATTAGTGTTCATTATAATGCCTACGTGTAGACATCAAAACTGCCCAAGCTCAGATGGGTAACTTTGTCCCCATGGCAGCCTTGACCAGGGGGACGCGCAGCAAACTCAGCTGCAGCTGGAGCTTGTGTTAGACCAGCATGAGGGAACTGGAAAATTGCTAAAATCCAGATTTTGGGGAGAAGTGAGACCAGCATCTGCCCACAGCTGATCATGGCAGGGACGTGGCAGGGAAGCACAGAAGCGCGGTGAAATGAAGGCGAAAAAAAAAAAAAGACAACCTTAATTACGCCTTCCCACATTTCTGCAGGTTCAGTTCAGTGCTCTAATACCTGCTGGATGAAGCTTTCCTTGACAGTTTTGTAACATCTAAAGGAAAGAAAAGAAAATGAAGAGAAAGCAAAGTGTACGGGCCTTGATCGTGACAGGGCTACAGCTCTTTGAATGTTAACTTTTCTCCCTGCTACAGCATGAAAGTTTTTGGTCTCTGCTAAATCATGCTTCGAGTCAATGTGGATGGGTCACGTACATGAAGGACCTGGAGCAACAGTTTCTAGAGGCTGACAGCATGGTGTGGATCAAGACTCCTGCCTTTTTCTTTATTGATGGGAGGGACTGAAGTCTAAATTTGGGTCTTTGTGCTGAAAGTCTTTACGTAATCTTATTTTAAGGGGGAAAAAAACCCCACACAACCAAAAAAAAGAGTACTCTCCAGGAAGGGGGATCAAGCAGCGCAAGCTGCACTTTTTTCTTGATAGCAGGATTTCTTTTTTACTGAAACAGTATGCAGCAGCCAGGTAAAACCAGAGACCTCCGCTGGTTTGGAAGGTTTGAACCTGCAGTTTCTGGCAACGGGACAATATAGTGGAAATCAGATAAACCGGCTTGTACATACCACCTTGCTGCGAATCAGGACTGTCCTCGCGTCTCACTGTTGTAGAATCAATTTTCAGAATAAGATCCTTTCTTTTACATGGTCAGGGGGCTTAATTCAACCCTGGAATAAATGGGCAGCTAACAATGGGCCAAACTCAGCTCTAGTTAATTAAGAAGAGTAGCATCAGGGCTAAATTTGGCAAGGAGCGTTTAAGTGACTGCCTTCAGAGGCAGGGAAGAAAACCCCTTGCTTAGCTCACCGCATCCAGCTCTTCAAATGCAAATTAACCTGTCAACATCTGCAGGCAGCCACACAGGACAGCTGCAAAAAGGAGCTCCCCGCACCCAGAAGAAGGGCTGGAAATGTTTAGTTCCAAACAGCTATTTTCTAAAATAATTTCTAGTAAATAAGAATACATTTAAAGTGGTAAACTGAGCATCTGCTGCATGAAACGAATGGAGAACAGCATGTGAAAAGAAGCATATGTCAAGTATGCACTTCAGATGCATTGACTACTTGCCTCCAAAACAGAGCGAATTTAAACATATTTGCAGCAAACACTGCAAAAAAATTGCCTCTGCAATTCAAAGAAGGGCCTCAAATAACGGCACAATTGAAGCTTGGCCATACCTTTCCCTTCCCTCGGTGGAAGAGAGCAGTTCATTGTGTTTCAGCTCCTGTCTGGCTTCTTTTACTGAAAGACGTCGGGAATGCGAAGCCCGGACGGCTTTTGTTCGGAGCAAACAATGTCCCTTCACCAGTACCTTTAAAAACCCAGCAAACCAAGTCACTGCTGGAGCCAAATCATCCCAGATTTGGTTTGTAGGAGGGAAGATATGAAAATACCCCCGTGTTTTTTATGAAGTATCTTATCTGCCAGCAAAAGGGACGGTGACATCCTTACTCGGGCTGATTCAGCAATGTGTACAGCAGGAACCGAGCTCCGTCGCTGGAAGGGGATTGCTTGTGACTCAATCTCTTTCTTCAATACACTGCAACTCAGGGAAATTGCATTTCAGTATTTCGTTGAGCCCATTATCCTGAGACAAAATCTTTACTGACTTAACTGAAGCTCTTCCTTACAAAACAAGTACAGGATAAGGCCCCTTCAGCAGGCAAGAGGAGGAGAGGTTGGATCTCAGCTCTGAAAGGTGCAACTTGTCTTTACGAAGCAGCGTGCAGGAATATTTTGCTCTTGCTTTCAGTATAACAGCGCTTAGAACAAGCTCTGATGTCTCTTTTTTTGGGGCAGGGGAATAATCTCCCTGCCAAGCCTGGGACGCATCTGCCATCATCTGCTGAGGCTTTGCCAAGTTTTTGGTGATGCAGCCATGATCTCTGGATGTTGCCATCTCCTATGGTCCTCTTAGGAGAGAGGGAAACCAGGGTGGAAACAAGCCATGAGCAGCTTCTGCAGAAATCATTTTGTATGATAATGTGGTATAATTAAACAAGACTCAACCTCCCCCCATGGCTTGTGCCAACACTTTTACTCATCTGTGGGTTTTCAGCCTGAATCAGGGCTGAGGAAACAGTAAAGATCTTTGACTCAGTTGACAGCGTTGGGCTTTGTCCCATTCACCTCGGCGTACCGCAGCGTCTTACTAACTAACACAAAATGAGAAGACGAAAGAGAAAAGCCTCTGGAAAATCCAGAAACCTGCCGGACACAACTGCGGTTCCCAGGGAGAACCTCAGATTGGAGATATCGCTTCCTGCCCCTTCGCAGCACCTTCACCTCTTTGCTCGGGTTTGCTTCAATATTTCCCCCCCCCGCGCCGATCCTGGGAATTACAATTACGGAAATGAAGAGCTGCCATTGTAGCAGCGGTGAACTGACACGGCCCAGCAGCGGAGCCGGGGTTTTAATCCCCTTGGCTTGCGGAGCAGCACAGTGTGCTATTGAGTGCGTGTCCACCATGGCAACAGCGGTGGTGCTCCAAGAATTCCATTTCCACGGTGCCCCTGGGCCTTGCCTTGACATCTTCATTGTTCCACAGCGAGATAAATAAATAAAAATCCAAGGGTAGCGTAAAGGCAGTGCAAAATATGGAATGCTATAGAACGGGGTTACCTAATGGTTAATTTAGAAAGGAAGATATAATTAAAAACGTATGAAGGTGGCTACATATTGATGCTGTATAAATATTTAAAGGGATGCCTCTCGTAAGGGCAGCACTCCAAGCTACACCTAAAATAACGTGTGCGAAGGAAAATTAAAGAATATTTCACCATTTGGACTTGTTTAATCTGCCTTCGAAAGGGTTTTTCAGCCCAGTTACTGAACATTAGTATGGGAAAGGGTATCAGACAAAACTCATTTTCGGTGTAATTCTACCAAAGTCAGCAGAGTTAAACTGGAGATTATTTTTCTGGCCTTTTAAATAGAATGTAATTTTCTCCATGGGTAGTTATTAAACGCTATTGAGAGAGATTGCTGCTGCTGTTGGAAGGGCTTTCTGAAGAGGTCACTCTGTCCCATGTGACTAGCACCAGTGAAAAACCAGAAGGTTTGTAGTTTTTACAACTTGAAGAGTCCCCGAGGGTTCTAACCACACCACACATCGCTGCCTGACCCAAAGCTAAGAGCACATATCTATTCTGAGTTGAGATATCCTGGCTTGACATCCACTCCTACATTACAAGAATTCTGCCCGTAGAAATTGCTTAAAATATTGGAGGTGGCATTGCAAAAGATACCCATGTGGACATTTGGTCCCATCTCCGTCAGAGAGGACATATTCCTTAAGTACACTTCCGGAGGCTCAGCAGCTCTATGTTGACATTTTGGGGCTGGTTAGGGTTTGTGTCCCTTTCACCAGCCGTCCCGAGCACCGGTTGAGAAGGGCATTCCCCGGCCTTCTTATTTTGGCCTCCCATTCCTGTAGCCTTGGCTGCCCATGGACCAATTTGAAGGGCGCAAAAATGCCCAACTGAGCACCTACTGCATGTCCTCAAGACATGAAAGACATCTTCAGGCTGAATAAGTCCTAGACTAAAAGGTTCCTATTTTTTTGGCATTGGCAAGGTTAGTGCCTGGGAAGGCACCGTTGCCGTCAGCAGCTCTCAAAAGGCCCTTCAAGGATCTGGATCTGGATGGCATTGCCCCTCGCATGGAGCGCGGAGCCAGGTACCCGAATTGCATAGATGGGCAGGAGCCAAGATGTTGCACAGCATTAACCTTCCCGCAAGCTGGCAGAGGCAGGTCCCCCCCCAGCACACACATTTCCAGAATTCTCTTTCAAGGCACCTGGGTTTTCTTTCCGCCTACACAGGCAGCTCAGCTGTCTAGCCACGGACCCTGCCCTGCCTTGCAGAAATCAGAAGCTCAATTCTGAGGCTACGCAGGACTGAACTTTGTTTGGATCGTACATAAATCAAGATAAATATTGGCTTAAATGGGGGCCAAACCCAGAGAATTATTTAACCGTATTACAAAAAGCCTAACTAGAAAGACTCTTGAGATGAAAACGGGAACACGTGAGACCTCATAATTTATATATGTATTAACTTCCCACTGGTGAAATTAAAATGCAAAATAGTATCTCTAAGCAAAATTGTGAAGCTCTATCCCTTGAGACAGTTAAAAATTAAATGGGCAAAGCAGAGACCAGAGGATCTATTCTTACCCTTGTAGGACTTTGGGCTAGATCGTAGGTATTTTCTCTCTCTCACAGCTACAATGCTGAGCTCCAAGAAAGGATTTGTCTGTGCAATCCAGCGGAGCTCAGCAATAATTACCCATTGTGCTGTGTGATGAGCCATCCTTTTGGTTCTTCAGTAACCCGTGCACCTGGACTTTAACTAAAACCAAATAATATGCACAGAAAACATTTTTATGTAAGAGGAGGTGAACATCACTAAAAATCAGAGAGCCTTTGTATGGCATGCCAAACTGCTGAAGCGAAAAAATGTCTTCAGTGAAAGGGCTCAGATGTGAGCATGTTTCAGTGCACAGCTCCAGGAAAAACTCTGATAATAAATGTGAGCTTGTTATCGTTGCTTTTCAGCGGGAAGTAAAGCCGGAAGCAGGGTCGTGCTGGCTAATTGAAGCTTACATTTTCATTCAAGCACTGCATTTTAATTATAAACTGGTGACACAAGTGTCACTTGGTTCTTATCCTGTTTTAAGTGTGCGTATGTATAAAAAATATTTTCAGTTATTAATTTATTCTTGTGATCATATTCATTATCCCACATTATGTCTACCAGGCACGTGTCTAATGACATGTTTGAGACACGCTCATTCTTATGCCTCTTTTAATACAGGGCTTACACACGCATTTTAGGCTGAACACGGTGCCAGTTGGCCACCAAAACAGGTGCACATTAATGCTAGAAAATCAGCATTAGGAACTGCGTACCCATATTCTGGCCAGCTGCAACCACTTGCTCGGCCCTCCCGGGGCAGAGCGGGCATGCCGGAAAAAGGGATAACCTGTGGGAATAGCTGCACTCAGCGCTGTCGCCGGGAGATGCCGACGGCGAGGTCCTGGCTGCCCAGGTCCGCCCCTGATCCTGAACCACTTGCCCTTCACCCAGCTCCTGCGTCTGAGCGCTCCTCGGATCTCGCAAAGTCGAGCGTGTCGGCTCTTTGGGCGGCCGAAGCCTCGGGTAAGACTTAGAATTCAGGTGGAAAATTTCTGGCCTGTTTTTCCTTCTCTATGGGGTTTTGCTGCTGTGTCCAAAGACTGTCTTCAGCTAGAATGCTGCCGTTTATATACAGAAATTAAAATAAAATGAGGAAAAGGTGACTGGGAATTGGCTACCGAGAGGCACAAAGTCAGTCATTAAAAATCAGACCAGGATTACAAGTGAAAACAAGGGGAATATCCCTAGAAAGCAAGTTATGAGGGTAAATCTCTTTCAAAGACACTGGATGGAATGGGATAGCTATTTTTTTCCCCTCTTAATCTGCTACCAAACTATAAAGAGGATTCTATTTTAATAAACACTACCGTAGCGGGACATTGCAAATGAATTGCTTGAATGGCTATAATTAGAAGTGATACTGTGAATAGAGCCCTACCATCATTCCTAAATACTACATGCTTTATTTCAGGTCTTGCATCTTTAAGGATCCCAAAGCATCTCCAAACCCGTCCGCATTTGCCAGCGCTAAAGGCAAGGACGAGAGTACAGCAAAATGTGCAGAGCGAAGGAGAAACGCTTACCAACCTCTGAAGCAAACCTTCAGTCTACTGAGGAGAGCCACAGGATCTTTAATCTCACGATTAGCAGATAGCGGCACAGTCTTGGATAAATATTTTTGGAAACACCTAAGTAACTTAAAAACCAAAATCCTGTTGACTCCCAATGCAACGTAAGCTTCAAAGACATAAACCTTTACTGGAAATATGGTTAGAGCTCATAAGCCATGCTCTTTGAAAAGATTACTCATCATCTCGGAGGATCTTTTGTCGATAGACAAAAATGTGTTTTCGCAGCGGGCAGCGCTGGGGGGACGTGGACCAGCTCTGATCCAAACGCAGGGCGGACAGATCCAAGCAGCACGAAGCCTGAGCCAAGAAACTCAGCCTCTTGCCAGGTTTATTGGCTTGGGTTCAGCACATGCAGAAATGTGGAGGGGCTTTTGGATCGGGGCTGTCTGCGTCCTACCGGTCCGTCTGGAAGAGGTTGGTCTGTCTGCAAAGAGCACGCTGGTGAACCCAAAATTGCTGTAATGGCAAATAACTGATGCTCTGCTGCCTGCTGGCAGGAGGATGAGGATAAGCACCCAACTGGTTAGGGTTAGAAACTCCCGTTTTAAGAAGCCATTTCCAAATTGTTACTTAGCTCCCTGATTTATTAATTGATATTTTATCATGTTTAGGATAGCTTTGCTTGATACTGACATTTTCCAACAGTTCTCCTAATAAAACCCAATTGGAATCGTTAATAATGTTGCCGAGCTCTAATCGTATGGAATAAACGGCTGTTAGCCGGGTGTATGTCAGGGTGGGAGCAGGGGAGGTTAAATTTGGGAGGAAATAGATGAAGAGTCCGGGGCTCTCCCTCTGCAACCTGCACTGGAAACCAAGTTCCTGAAGCTTTGGCAGTTCACAATTGCCAACAAATAACCTACCCACCATCAGCAGAGGCAGATCTGGAGAATAACAATCTATTTGGGGCTATTTACTCCACTGGCTCAAGTAACAGCTCTGTTCAGTGAATCAGAGGGCTTTGATCCTGTTCATGATCCATGTGGGTAAAAATGTGATGCGACGTAATGCAACTTGCTGTTTCATCAGTTTGCTAAAAACAAACCAACACACAAAGAAACCAACTCTAGCCCTAGCCAATTTTGCATTAAAATGGAAGCAAGTATGTAAAGGAGCATTGCTATGCTTTACCTGAGTCTAGAAGATCCACTTCTTAAAGTGGATTAAAGCCCACTATTGCTATTAATGAGTCATATACAAAGGAATATTACTAACTTCCACATCTGGCTACCTTTGAAAACGCAGTCTAAATAGTCACAAGGTCTTCCAGTGTTAAGAGTTTGCTATTTCATTCTCTTGCGGGCAGCTGAATGCTGGGGGGTGAGCTTTAAAAAAACCCCAACAGCATGGAAATTCTCGCAACAAAATTATCCAGCGTCTTGCTAATAGCCATCACTGATATTCAGTGAGCCATGAGATAGGTCGGCACCGCTCTAAGATAGGTATATGCAGTAAGTTTTTTAGATTTGATAATATTTGGGCAATGTACCTTTGGCAAGATCCTATTTCAAGTCATAATTATGACATGTCATGGTTTCTTTTGAATGCCTAGCAGCAACAATAGATACACTATGCCTCTGGGACGCAAGTAAGACACAATAACAATCCTAACATTATTGAGTGCTGTACATTTGGACAGGAGAAAATATTCAGTCATCCATATTCTACACAAAATTGCATTATTTAAAATGTATAAATGGGAGAAAACTGATCCGAAACCTCCAGTAGAGGATTGGCAGTGACTTAAAAATGATTATTAATTAAATCTGAAAATAAGCCTGGCAGCTAAACGAGGGTGGTAATTCCTCACTGAACTGGGTACCTCTCCCACTCGAACAAGGGGATGCTTGTCGCTTCTGAACATCTTTGAAATATTTGGCATTATCAAGCTAACAGGACTGGCTAAGTGAGAAGCATTCAAAGGGCATAACTAAGTGGCACAATTCCAAAACAGCAATTAAAAGGCGGAATGCTTGAAAAAGAACAATAAAAGAGGTTAATTCGTATCAGGGTCTGGCAATCTGCACAGGAAATACTGTAATTCCATAATGCACTCTCCCTTCATCCATCTCTCCGTATCATGACCGCATCTTTATAATCCAGCATTCCTTCACATATAACATTTGACAAAAAAATGATTCAATTCTATTGAACTTACAGTGCTATTTGTAAAGTAAGCAGGAGCCTGGATAAACACATGGGAAACAAAGTAAAACAGGTAGAGAAAAGAGAACCCAAACCTCACACCTTTTGACAAGTATATGATTATACGTTTTTCCTCAGCAGGAGGGCATAGAGATGCTCTAGAGTTAAGAAGAGAAATTTAAAATCCTAAATTTCTACCTGGGGCGGTATCTACCAGTTTTCTAAAGAAAAACTCTCGCACCGTCATTGAAAAGCTAATTTTGAAGGTACCTTTTTAGCAGAAGGAAAGTTACAACATTTCAGCAAGGAGCGGCGAAAAGAGAATGAGAACAAAGATGTTCAGACGACAGGATGCCACAAGGAGGAGGAGAAAGAGGGGCTGGACTATCTGCCAGGCTAAATCAAGAGCTGTTTCAACGTTTTCGCTGTTTTTGACTCACAGCATGCAACAACTGGCAAAAATGCCCCCAGATTTGAAGGGAAATCTAGCTAAAGTCTGCCTAGGCTGGGCCATCCATCCTGCAGGCAGCTTGCCCTGGGGCTTGCTATTTTGAGAGATTAGAGAGGCCACATGTCATTAATATTATAATAAATCCCAATATAGAGAAAGTCACCGTCTCAAATGTTGCTGTGATCCCCAGCACCTCTGTGGGCTCCTCAAAATAGCCAAAATGACGACTCTGAAAGAAAAAGTACGAGCCGAAGCCCAGGAAAGAGCCACCTTCCACTCTGAAATTTTGCAGGTAAAGTGAACTGATGTACTTTGGGAGTGGAAACAAATAACTAAAGGAAACAACTATCCGGGAATAGAAGAGAGAGGACAAAATATATTGTAATTTAACTGACCCAAATATGCTGAAGAAGTGAGAGACTTTAAGGCAAGGCAGAAAATAGCGAGAAGGCCTGCACGGCACCGGAGCTGTCTACGGAAAACATCCTTTTGTTCTGAAGTCATAAATGTGTATCAGCCTCTCAGACATATGGGCAGTTGTGCATTTATCCTGTTTATTTTACTACTCCTGTGCATCCTGCCTTGCCATCTGTTGGTAAGAATTTGGATGGTGAACCATAAGTCTGCGACATAATAAATACCAGTAAACAGAAATCTAAAATGAAGATAAGCACAAAGTAATGTTTGGAAGCAGGACCAGTTTTTCAGTTCGATAGTATGATTTATTTCCTGAGATGAGTCTTGGCTCAGAAAAGAGGGTCCAGCAGGAAAAGGTCCAACTGAAGGGACAGATCTATGATCCCTTCTCTTACACTGGCTTCATATTGGCATAATTCCACCACCTTCCTAGAAAGCAGTTTAAATTTATGTAGGTGGAGAATCAGACTTAATCCTGTCCCTCAAGGAGGACATGCTTAAACACAAAATATTGTATGTATAAAACATAAGTTGCATGCCAAATGCGTCAAACCCAGTTAAAGTCATGTTCATACACCTTCTCTGAGCTGTCCTAGTTTCTCCACACCTTCTTTTCCCTTTTATTATTAGTACGAGAGGAAAGTGGGTGGGAAGGAGCACGGTTATCCTACTCAGGGGCAGAAAGATAAAATCCCCAAATCAGGCAGGAAACCTAGCGAAGCCCAGACCGACAAGCCCATCCTCCTCCTCCTCCCTCTCCTTTTCCAGTTTGAGGATGCAGAAATTACTGCTCAGCTCTTTGACACGCAAACCACAGACACCAACTAAGTATCTGGGTGCTGAGAGGTATTAATAACAGACACCAGGTTACACTCAGTACCTAAGAACTCCTACTGCCTCAGAAGAATTAAAAATGAAATGAAAGCACTAGTCACCCCTCCTAATATTTTTTTTTCTCTTTTTTTCTCTGTTTCTGTAAAGATACACAAAGCTACGGGACAGAGACATCAGATATACACTCCTTCTCCCCCAGCTTTTTAAGGAGGTTCACGTGGTTTGCACCTGGCAAGACTCTGACCAAAACCACAGGTTGGACAGCGCGATCTGGGCAGAAGTAACGCCGAGTGACCCAGCGAATGGGACAGGATCCACCGGAGAAATAATTACCGTGTTGAAATTTTACAGGAACAAAAAAATACCTTGTCATATTTGCCCGTTTTACCAGCTTACACTGGCGAGGGTTAGTAGAGCTGCCAGAAGGCAGGGCAAGCCCTGGCGAGGTGCAACGGCTACGAGCTCCTGCCAGTATCTAAAACCAGTAATAAAAGCCCATGGCAGAGGGTCAGTTAAAGGTAATGGCAGCTGGAAGAAGGCCAAAGATTACACTGCAAAGGTCCCCGAGAACCCCAAAATGACTTACTATGGCTCTGACAGATACTACCACAAATGCCATCTGTCAACCACCTACAATATGCGGTATAATTATGTACAGAATAAAAAAGTAACTACAGCACAACATAGCCACAGGTTTCCTATTTGTATAACCCAATGCATCCTTGACTCTTCAGACAACATTTCTGAAGCCTGTGAGATTAACGTTATCCACATTACATCTTGTACAGAAGAAGCAGCTTTACAGCTGGATTACAAATGTGCTTTCATCGGTTTACAGCCTTCGGGGAGTATCTCTAATGCACAGAAAGTCTTTGGGTTCTAAGTTTTGCATTGGGATATCTGACATGCTGAGAGCCGTGGAGAAGAAACCAAAACCCTCACGTAGCCTGATAGCTCCCTACTGGCTATATAGTAGATCGAGTTCAAGAAAGCAAATTAATTCATTAAAGAGACATATATTCAGTCAATTAACTTCAGATCCCTGTTTCACAGAGCGGCTCAGGAAGAATGGATGTTTTGTTACATCAATATGGGCATTTAAGAACCTCTGTTACAAATGTTCAAAGACGCGCATTTAGGTGATCCGTGCTTTTTCATTTGAGAGGAGAATAGATAATGCCTTAACCCCTCTGCTGACAGTTCCTCCAGCACAAAATTTCTCAGTATTTTAAAATATGTTATACTATGGACAGTATTTCGAAGAGACTGAACAATCCCTAAAGATTGCTCCAAATTCAGAAACGCTCTCTAGCAAATGGAACGCCCTTGAAAAAAAATTAACCTAAAAAGGCTGTCAAAAATCACTCCATCAATTGCTGACAAAACGGCTTCAAACACAGATGACATTGGAGCGCTGAGAATCGCTTTTAAAAACAATGAGTGCAGCACAGGCACTTTCTCAACAGCACGTGTTTTACCAAGGAAACGGAGATGGCGTGAGCAGGATGTATGGAAAGAAAGCCTGAAAACATGGGCTGAATCTCAGAGAAGTCCTTCTCGAACGTGTTTACATTGGTTTTGAAAGATTCGTGGATGAAAGCTCACTCTTCAGGACCTATAATGCATGTACAAAATACACATATATTGTCCAAGAAATAGCAAACACAGAGTGAGCTTTTCATAGCAGAGACGCTTGTTTGTGTGTTCCCCATTTGCCGCTGCCTTCTTTCAGCGTGAATATAGGCTCACGTGCCTGTAAAAACTGAGAAGACCAACCACCTCCTCGTGCGCCTGTGGATATAACCTCCAAGGCAGGTCATTAAAGTGATGTAACATTTGCTCGTCGACAAATAAAACTTTGGCAATAGCATTTGAATATAAAGTCTGCATTGTACTTTAGTTTATTACAAACAGTGGTGGTGCTAGGACTTCATAGCATTGCTTTGAGAACACTAAAGAATATTCATTCTTTTTGGACGCAGCATTGATGGATGGCAGCCTTCCTTTATTTGCTTGCCCCAAACATTTGTACAAGCATTTTTATTTTGTTTTCAAGAGTATCCATGGAAGCAGCGCATGCGTGTGCTGCAGTTCCCATGTTTGTGCGCATTCAGCCAAGCTGGAAGACTTCAAATAACTGTGCAAATGTGTATTTGTGCAAGTTTTCAAGTCATAAATGATTTACTCGATCCTTCCTCCCAATTATAAATGTTCCGGCCACCCAGTCAGGAAGGACATGTGGTTCCACGTGAATTAAATAACCAAGTGCACCACTTGAAAAGTAAATGGCAAACAGGGAATACTGAAAGCAGTAGACACAATGGGTTCAAAGACATTCATATGGTGAAGTGTTTAATAAAACACTCTTTGAATAAATTTAAATTACAAGTACATTACTTGATTTCATATCTTGATGTCACAGGGCCTGTAGAGCTCTCTATTGTGAGCCGTCCTATTAACTTTAGCACAATTGTTCACCAAGATAAGCAGTTTCAGTGGATAAAGGGGTGTTTTTAAAATACTTTTTTTTCTTCTAGGCAAGTATTTAATAGCAGATCCTCCTTGGGACTAAGACTGCGCAAGGCTTACATAGCTGTGCTGCACATTTACCATAGGAATAGGGTGCTGGAAAATTATGGTGGTTTAATCTCCCTTTCTGAGGTTAGCTTGACCACAAAAGGATTATTCATAAGACACAGCATTTGCTGTGTTTGCAAGACTCTGGTCTTCACCATCTTGACAGGGACCCATAGCTTGTGACAACTACTGTGGCTCGAGTGTGGACACGGGACATAGGAGCAGTCCCTTGAAATGGGGCTGATTTGCTCTTCTTATTAATTTGTGAGTTGGGGTGCAGATTTCAGGTGTGGCCAGGATGGCTGCATGGGGCTTCATCAGAAACTTCTTACTCCAGAGATTGTTTTAACTTGAGCTGTCAAAACTGCAGTTATTGCAGATGCTGTGGCCCTGGAAAACCAAAAACCAGCTTTGCCAGGGAGCCCCTGGGCCATTTTACTGCAGAGGCTCAGTCGAATAGCATCCACTTCTGCTATACGCACGTTCATACCACGAATTATTTTAAACGGTTTCCTACCTAAGGCAATTACCTTGGATAGAAGTTTTAAAAATCCATGCAGAAATACTGCTGTTGTTTAAAATCCACTCAATGAGCCTCCTACCTCCACCTTTGACAAACACGCTAGAAGAACAAAATCGAGATTATACAGGCAAGAGTTTGACTGATGTATCATTAACGCTCCTTCTTGAGTGACTAAGCTCTATAGTAGTACCGACTACTAGTACTGAGACATGATTTCATCCCCAAGACAACTGCAGCTCCAAAACACAGCTAATATGCTGGATCCCTAAACTGTATCACTCCAGTTACCATTACGATGTTGATTTGTTGTAAAATGTCGTCCCGAAGAAGAAAAACAGGAAAACATTGAGGAACACCTAATAATTTGGATAGAAGGTTATTCTTTTCCATTCTGTTTCAGCAATTTTGTTTGAAATCTTGGAATTTGGGGTACTGAACAGGTGACGGCTCAAAATCCAGCATACAAGTTGTTTTATGGATATGGTTGAGAAACATTTTAATGGAAAATTTCAGCTGACCTGAAATTTACTCCACAAAATGTTTTATTCATGTCAAAAGCAATTTGAGAGGCTGTTCGAGGTATTTTCAGCTTTTGCATCTTAGATTTGTCTTTTTGAGGTAAGAGTGAAATGGTGCTTAAGACCATTAAAATAAATTAAGTAGTTTTTTATAATGATTACTCTGAAACACAGTAAGAGTTCTAAAAATAGGTTTGAAGCCAGACCGTTTAATGACATATAAAAATCTATAACTGAAATTATTTTCTTGCTCTGTATTTCCTCAGAGTTGCAACTATTATGCTGATTTTACTAAAAGACCCATCCACTCCCAATGAGTGATGGTCAGAAACAATCAAGGGGGTGTTGTTTTAAATCAGCTTCTAGAAATGGTTTTATTATTTTATGAAACAAAGGAACCTTTCCATGTGGAAATCAAAGTCCCATAATATGGTTTAAAACATGAATAATTTAATGTATCTACAGATTTTATCTTACAAAGACAGAACATGCTGAAAATGTAGGAGAGAATGTAGTCTCTGTTCCTTGTATCTGTGAACAGATGACAGTTTTCTCAAATTGTCCATTCTTAGCACATATTTGACAACTTTAAATTTTGTAACTTCGTAATTTGATTATGAGCATTTGAATTTTGAGCAGAAAAGCTCAACTGCCGTCACATAGATGGGCCACATGAAATGCTTTTTTGTCCCCTGAATTGATGAGGATTCAAGGTTCACTTGCACACAGTTGCTGGGGGCAATTTTTCAGCAAATACCCTTGCAAATAAAATGTGCTCAGGAAGGCACTGGGCGCTGCCCCAGTGGTGCCATGAGACCGGAGAGCAGCCAGCGCTACTGGGCACTGTTTGCAGCGCTGCCCATTCCTCACGACTTCACTGACTTCTTTTTTTTTTTTAACAAAGTTCTTACTTAAGCCCAGTTTAAATCAAGGGAAAAATTCCACCAGTTTCAGTCAAAGCTGCACTTCAGTTCTCTGAGATTCCTGGAAGACCACGCAGAAATCCCGACCTCGGGAAACTCAGGGATTTCTCCCGCAGATGACAGGCCCAGTCTAGCAGAGCATGCTCAGCAACTCCCGCAAGATGCAAACAAACTTATTTTCCATGGCAAACGGAGACTGAAGACACTAGAACAAGCTCAGCGAAGATCACAAGATTCGGTTCCAGTGGAGGATGCTCAGCATCTCTCAGGCAAACTCAGGAGCTCTCAGACGCAAGCCCTCATTTCCCAGGTGTCATAAAAGCCCACACCGAGAGTTAGATTTCCTTTAGGAGTTATAAAGGAGTTACCCGTAAACCTTCACATTTCAGTAATTCCTTCTCTCTTTATTGTCTAAAAATATTTTCTTGTCCTACAGCTGTTCTATGTATATATACTACTATCACTAGGTAGCAAATCTGATATTTCAAGAGAAAAATGATGTTACACTGTAGCCTTGAATTGCTAGCAAAAGGAGAAGATGAGAACAGGCATGAGGGTGAGGTGCTCCTACCGTGCCACAGCTTTTTCTGGGGAGAAAAAAGCCTGTGAATACAGCTGCTAGACTCTGAACTATAGCTGGGCTCGTCTGGGCTGAGCTGTCTGTCAGAATAAACCAGGAAACCAGGTTTGCGAAG
>NW_009199724.1:0-398 GCF_000690835.1 Fulmarus glacialis | reverse complement strand
AACAACAAGCACGCCCCCCCCCCCCCCCGGGGAGCCACAAAGCAGCTCCGCAAAAGTCAACAGCTTTCCTCTACGCTCTCCCTTTCATCCAGCATCACTGAGGCTCTGTTAGCTGTCCGCACGGTGGGAACGGACCCAGCAGGTGAGGGGGTTCGGAGCCACCGTGGCCCTGGCCCCCGCCGCCAGCGCCCGCGTCTGTCCCTTTCCTGGGGATGTGCTGACTTCCCACGGTCAGAGCTCCGCGCGCTCGCCTGACAGATGTTCTTTCCCATCTGGGCTTTCCGATCCGCTACGCCAAATCCTCTGAACACCCATGTGTTTCTTTGTCCCGGTAGTTACCCGCCGCGCCTTCTCTACAACTCCATTTTCAGCGAAGGAGCCACATGTTTGGCCTCTGC
>NW_009199723.1:0-13494 GCF_000690835.1 Fulmarus glacialis | reverse complement strand
GTGTAGATGAGGCACTTGGGACATGGTTTGGTGGGCGTGGTCATGTTGGGTTGATGGTTGGACTCGGTGATCTTAGAGGTCTTTTCCAACCTTAATGATTCTATGATTCTATGATTCTATGATTCTATGTTATAACATGGTTACAGGACATGACAAATTTTGAAAAATTGCCGGTAATGACAGTCAAAATGAAAATGGGCTCAGCAAAAGAAGAGTTAAAAGAATTGAATATTAATTCAGCAATCTTAAGGAAAAAAAGAGTTTAATGTAGGGGTCATAAATTGAAATATTCTGCTTAAATTAAGTGCTTCTTCTGAAGAAGAAATCTTAAACCTATGTTTCAGATTAAAATTTGACAAGATTTGTAACCAAAATTAGCTAATTAAGAAAGTTACTTTGATCAGTTCAAATCAGTAAGCAAGTATCAACAGCAAATTAAGTCAGAAACCCATTTAAAAAGAGGAGAAAAGAAATGTATCTCTATATCATGGGAATATCTGTATATAATGGAAATCCCAAGTAAGTCAAACTTACTTTAACTTTTTCCTTAAAAATAAAAGACAGGGACAGTTTCAAAATTAAATTGATGATGCTGAGTTATCTGAATAATAGTCTGGCAGAAAATCTCTTTTATCTCAGCTGGCTCCACATAGAACAGTCATGCTAATTTACACCAAAATCTATCCTACAAGCAGCCAAAAAATAAAATTAACAGAACAAAGAGATCAAAGGAAATAGGACTCTTAGAAAGGATAATATATATGTCAATAAAGAGCTTTTGACAAAGAAAATATTATTGCTTCTTTGAAACATGCACATTAATGGATAAAGCGAGAACTTACATGTAGTATATATAGATTTCAGTCATGCAGTGACATTTAATTTAGAATAAAGATCTCAAATATAAATAATATCACAAGTTAATGTCTTGATGAGGATTTTTTAATAAAAGGAGGTGTTCTGAAAAATGGCAAGCTATTGCTTTTGTATTGGAAGGATGCGCTGATGAGGAACAAGGGGAACTTATCTTAGGTCCAGTCTTATTTAATATCCTCTTTAACGTTCTGGGACATGGGTCCAGGGCACTGCATGAATGTGATTCATACATGATGCTATACTAAGAGGTAGAACACCTACAAGAAAGATAAACAATCAATTCCAGAGAGATTAGACGTATGGCTGGAAATTACTTAAGTAAGATTCACTAGGGAAGATTCAAACTAATGCAAGGAGCGAAGCAATGCACACCTCACAAAATTAAGGAAACTATAAATTATTTCAGAAATTATTTAAGAATGTAGAAGGAATATTCCGGCAGTAATTTTAAGGATTTTAAAAAAAAATGCATCAAGAAAAAATTATTGACAGTGAGATCTGTGGTGTGTGAAGTACACTCCCAGAAGAAATGGTAGAAATTAGAACATTTCAGAGTAGCCTAGGAAGAATAGTAATGAATGTACAATAAAGAGAAACCACTCATTGTGAGGTAAAATGACTTAAAATTACTTATTTTAAGCTCTGATTGAAGTGACTATGAATTAATGATATGAAAACCAATTAACTGAATAATTTGTACTTGCTTCCTTTTCACTCTCATCTATATCCATATCCATATCTATGTCTATGTCTATGTCTATATGTCTATGTCTATGTCTATGTCCATGTCTATATCTACACCACTCTAGATAATGCTTACCTTTGCTTTCTATATTTTATTGGCATGTAGTATAAAAATAAAAGGCTCTTATCCAGTCAGTAATCCACTAAACAGTATTTTCTTTTTTCTGTCAATTAACTATATAATATTTACCTGTTTTAAACAAGATGGATCAAAATTTTCAATCTGTCATTTATCTACAGATATGCAAGATGTCAAAATCTCAAAATAGCATCATTAAAATATGAAGTTACTCTCTTATCAGAAAACCACTGTTGTATAACATCCTGAAAGCTAGGGATTTTGTTAAACATATAAAATCACAGCTTGTCAGAATCACCAATTACCAACAGGGACCATGAAAAGAAAACATAAAAAATGTGTATTTTACTTATTCTCAGAAGTGTTTTTTCTGATAATACCTTGATAGTTTTAATTTTGAATTATAATATTTGCTTAACACTTTCAATTGAAAAAAAGGTCTTATGAAATCCATTGAGCTTTCATGGTTATAAAGACATTTCTTTCTGATGGGTTAAATAATTAATAAAAAGTGTTGCTTATTTTAAGATTGTAAAAACAACAGAGAAGTTTTTCTCCATCTTGGAAAATCAAGCAACTTGCCAAACTTAAACCATCATAGACTTAAAATTACCAAGTTTGGGAAACAATGTTTGGAAAGGACTGAAACACAGCATAACAACCCTACCACAAGAAGGTCAGGGGAAAACCAAAGGACAAAACACTATAACTGCCCTCAGTTTCTACAATACAAATATAAAAACAGCACAAAAAAACTCACCAAAATGCTGCCAAATGTAAGTCTTTTGTGTCATTGAACAGAGGTGAGGGGAAATGCTCAGTCATAGGTATTTTTGTGCTTGACTTAAAACCATTAACGAGTAGCTGTATCATTTAATCAAAGTCCTCTTCAGGTTCTTTTTTTTCCTCTGATTTTATTAGAAAGAATTAATTTCATTTCTGTTGTTATCTTAACAGTGTCATCGGACTAAACATTGCACACATGGTTTTCCAAATCTGCTAGTGATAGGGAAAGGAGTACCTTTCCTGACGTGTAGTCCCAGCATGTTGAGTAATATTTATTTATTTATTCTTGTAAAGTAGCAACATAACATTATTAAAACAAGCAATCATTAAGTGCAATAAGTGTTAACATACCCAATGTTCAAGCAGCAAAAGATATTAAAAAAGAGCTATAATTAGTAATAAACAGGAATTATTCCAGAGTCCTTGCACCAATGGACCTTATTGGTGGTGCCTCTCTCAGACCTCCCTCCCACCCCGCCCACAGCCCAGGACCCCATTTTAGCCCCATAGGACCTCTAGCTCCTGCCCCAGTGATGCCACAGCAGGGCCAGTCTCCAGCTCCTGCCCTGCCCTGCCCAGCCATGGGCCCTGCTGAGCCGGGCTGACCTGCAGGACCACATCCCAGCCCAGCCTTGGCCAGTTCCCAGGGAGGTGCCCACTGCCTCGGATTGGAGCTGCCCATGGTGCCACCCTGCTGCCTGCTCCTGGCTGAGGTGATGGGACAGACTCTGGCTGCCAGACCCTGCCCTGCTGCCCTAGGGAAGCCCCAGAAAAGCCTGGCACCCAGGGAGCCACAGTCCCACATAGCACCCTGACATTAATAACTTTTATTTTCAGAACTGTGGCTTGTTTCATGGAGAGATATTTTCTGCCAGATAGTGCATCTTTACTTTTAAAAATGTGTGTAATTATGACAAAGCTTTTACTGAATTATGTTGCAGAACAAAGAGTGAGAAGAAGGTGCATTTTGAGTTACCAGAAATGAAAACAGAAGTTTGAAAAACAGTCACAGGTCATTTTCTTTAATATACAGTTTTTCAATGATCTTAAAACTTGCAAGATTCTCAGAGTAAATAGTATTTAAGGTTTTAAAATGCTTAGACTGATTTCTGAAATTAAGATTTGCCATTTAATAAGTAACATATTTACGCTTTTCCTAATTTTGGTCTGTGTAGTTTCCTACCAAACTTCTGAAAAACAACTCACATTAGCAACAGGTGAGGGCTTGACAGAGGATCACAGAGGGGTTGCAAGCTCTTGATCTTGAGATCATCTAGTCCAACACCCTCCTCAAGCAGTTACCTAAAGCAGGTTTTTTTGGACTGTGTCCATTCGAGTTTTAAATATGGCCCGGGATAGTTCTCTGGGCAATCTGCTACAGGGTTTCACCACCCTCACAGTAAAAAAAGTGTGTTCAGATAGAATATTATGATTTTTAATTTGTTCCCATTGCCTCTTGTCCTGTCACTGGGTACCACTGAGAAGTGTCTGGCTTAATCTTCTTCACTCCCCCCCATCAGATATTTATATGCATGGGTAAGATTCCCCTGAACCTTCTCTTTTCCAGGCTTAACGTCTCCAGATTTCTTAGTCCCTCCTCATCTGAAGATGCTTCTGTCCCTCAATCACCTTCGTGGTCCTTTGCTGGACTCGCTCCATATTTTTCTTGTACTGGGGATCCAGTATTTAGCCTGGGGATCTTGTGGAGATCAATTTAACAGATTTCCTGGACTGCTTCTACTTGCTGATCAAGTCCACAACAGAACACTACCTGTAGGATTCTGACCACTAGAGTTGAAGTCAGACTGTCAGTCTACTAGGTGGGTTTTGAACTTTAATCACCACAGTATATGTATGATGCCACTAAATGATAAATAAATAAATCCCTTTTTAATATGTAATGACTTGCAAAAGTGGTAGACCAACTTATTTGAGAAACCCTGGTTTTCAAAACCTGTATTTTGTTGCCAACTTGTCTTGATTTTTCTTTGATTTTCCAGTACAAAGTGGCCTGGTATGTGGATTTTTTTCCTCTCCTCTTTTATTTCTCTGTAGCTTGCACCCTCTTTCCTTTAGGACTTTCATTCTTGTTGACAGCTACACTTCCCACTGTGGTTTGTCTTTACCCTGTAAAGAAAAACATTTTGTTCTATATTTAAGTCACTGGGCATTTAGGAAAGGTCAAGAGAGCAGACATCTCATTCCATCGTCCCCAATGCTATGGATCTCCTTCAGAAAAATGATTGTTGTTTTAAATGCTGCTTTTTTTCCTAGACTTTTCCATTATTCTTCATTGCTTGCTCTTATTAATTCACAAACACACAAAGACCTTACATTATGATTCACTATAATTTTTCCAGTGGAGAAAAACAAATACCAGGGGAAAAAAGTTTGCATTTATTTCCAACACACTACTAGTCTTGAAACACCATCCCACTGTACGAAAACATAGCCACCCCTGCACCCTCATATCCGTTTCTGTACACACTTTTATTCCAGTATTGTTATTGGCATGTATGCATCAAAGAACTGGAAAACCACACTGTAGGGCAGAATTGTAACACTGGCCTTCCAATACTGCACTATAATGCACTATAATATTACAATACAGTAACATAATTGGAATAATTACAATAATTTAACTACTAGTACAATTAAAAATAAACTAGTTATGGAGACGGAGATGGACGAGACAGCCAACATACTGAACTGGGAGAGACTATTCATCCTGTTTTAAACAAGTTCTAACAGGTTTATTTTTCATGTGTAGTAAAAAGAAAAAAAAAAGAGAATTGAAGGGAACACTGCAACACCACATGGAGACACTAATTACTGAGAAAGGAGTAAAGTTTTTGATCAGGTATAGCAGCCTTTGCATGTATATCCTATTGTAGGTGGAAAATCCAGTCCCAGAATATCTTTTTATAATATGTGTAAGGTTATGTGGAAGGAGAGTGTCTGTTCCTTTAAGGGTGAAAGACCTTTTTCAATGCATCAAGGGATAATAAGGAAAGGAGGAAGCCATAAACAAGAACATACAGGGACACAAACCTGGGGGACAAACGATAAGGGAGACAGTGATGTGAACCAAACCTGCTGAGTCACTCTAACTGATGAAGGCATGAGAGGTTATCTGATCAGGGACCTGCTCAATTAGGAAACTAAAGGAAAAGGGGGAAACCAGAAAGAAAATATACAGAGACACAGACCTGACAAAGCAAATGTAGAGACAATGACAAGAAACAAAGATCACCACTCACACTAATTGATGGACTATCAAGAAACTATAGGTGCTACTTCCAGGAAGATCAACATAGATTTTGCAATTGATGAGATTATAAACCAGGGCATACCCTGGCCTTAGAGGGGTGCAGGAATCCTACCCAACCCTTGAGGGGATGTGCTGGGGAAAGTGGAAACAGAAAGGAACAAAATGGGGGTAGGCAGAAAAGAATATAGAAGAGGCCGGTCACATATAAAACTGGGCTTGTCATTATGCACCTCTGGCTGAGCCTTGCACCTGATCACTTCAGTCTTGTCCTATCTTCTTATATCTTCTTATTAAATCTTTTCTTAACTATCTGTCTGTGTAATCTCACTCTCTATTCCATGTGTATGTGTGCTGCAAGAACAGTTTCCAGTACTGGATATGCAAGGAGCAAATAGGAGTGCTTATAATACTCTTCCCACAATTTGAAAATCCAAACCAAATTATTATCTGGTTTTATTTGGATTAACCCCCCAGTACCTCATTAAAGAGGAAAATAATAGAAGTCAAACTCTAAATAAAAGCATCAACAAACAAGATGCATTTAAATGAATCCATGAAAATACCAAGATCACCGCCCTCAAAAAGCATCCATAGAAGGGCCTTATTCCAGAAGAGGATCTTTCAAAGAAGAGTTCTTTGTCTTGACAACTGGTTGAATTCACATGAATAAGACAAGAGGGAAATTGCAAATAACCTTGCAAATTAAATCTGTCAGTTCATTTAACTGTCACTTCTGATCATTTTCTAAGTTTATTTGTGAATATTCAGTGTTTTAGTTGCAATTTATAACGATCACAGACAATGGAAGGAACCACAGGAAAAAGTACTAGACTTTCCAGATATTTGAATGAAACTAAACCACACAGAATAAAAAACCAAGAGGTTTTTCTTAGACCTTATATTCCAGGCTAGTGTTCTTGTCACTTAAAAAACCACACCTTACAAACAGATTGATAAACAGGCTAAGAGTGATCAATATTTATAGACAGTGAGTTATGTCAATATTACTGAGCACAGACATCATTTAGCAGTTATTCATAGCATCCAATCATAGAGTAATTATATTTTTAGAATACAGGGAACAAATGCAAATAATGCATATATTCTCTATGTCACAATCTAATCAAAGATGATTAGATAATCGTTAAACAGCATTCAGTTAATCATCTGGTTTATGTCTCCCATATCCAGTAAACAACAGTGATTGCGATGTATAGTGATTATTTCCAATACTCCACATCAAAAAAAGGGTGGTATACTTGTACCTCACCAAACATCAGAGAGCTTATTCGGATTATCGCTGTGCTTAGTTAACAGTCATATTTAATGACTGACTTAAGGACTGATGCTGGGGTACTGCTGCTCATCTTTTAAGGACTGATATTCATGCTTCACAGGTGATATTTTTGCACATAGATGCAGCATTTCTGAAATGTATATTTTCAAATGCATATTTTTTTAATGCATATTTTTTACATGCTTTATTTTTTTTTAAATGCATATTTTTCCAACTAATTTGAATATTGACTAACTAAATTGAACATAATTCATTCCATAATATAATCTGCTGACTACTATCATGGGAAGACTAAACAGATTCCTTGTTCTTTTTACCGAGTTTAAATAAATAAATAGCCCACAATTCCGTTTGGTGACAGACATATCCACCGACTCATAAAAGCATTTAACAAAGTCACTGATAATTTTCAAATAATGTAATGAAGGAAGAAAAACAATTAACAAATTGCTAATCTTCATCTCAGGTAAAAGTTTCTTCCGTAAACTGATAATTCTTAAGACTCCCTGGCTTTCTAAAAATGTTACTCAAACTATTCCTTGAGTTTAGGGCAGAGCTCAGTGTCAGACCCTGGGTGCACCAGCAGTCCCCACAGGTCCTCAGAGAGCTTCATCTCCACGATTCCCTCTAGGCAGAGCCGTTCCAGTGACACTAATCAGGTTCAGACAAGAGTGAAGGTAGCCAAATGAGTCAGGATGTCAAGTTTGCCAGGCAGGGTCAGTATTTAGGATCAGGAAGTTGTACGGCCAGGCACAGGCACCCTGCAATGGAGCTCAAACAAGGGCCAGTGCCTGAGCCTAAAAGCAGCTCCTGAGCAAAGGAGAGAGGAGACCCCTGAGGAACCTTCTCAAAGCTCGTCTGTCAGAAGGAGAGAGGCACCATATAAGAGTTGGCTTTGAGCACAGGCAGCACAACATCTTAGACTGTGAGGGAAAGAGGTTGTAGAGCCTGTTCTACACAGAGAGTAGCACTACTGTCAAAAGTCCATTAAGTCCTTGTAAGAAGTAAGGTAAGTTTCTTGAAAATCATCCTTCTCTCTCACTGGTGAGCCAAGAGTCTCATTCCCTGTCACACCAAGACATGAGGAAGAAGGATTTGGTACTGTCTCTTCCAGTCTCTCTTGTCTCTGCGGACTGTGCATTTGCTACCAGCTAGAGGCACAACATTTCTCTGGTGAAGCAGAAAGACTTTTGGAAATTCCCACCATATACTTAAGCTCTCACAGAAGGGTGTCTGCATGAGTATCCCACTATTAAGAAATAATTTTGAAAAAAAATACAATTTTGGTGCAATGGCTTGTGAGTAGCTATCCTGGAATAAAAGCTAAATATTGAATAAATAATCATTCTGAGATGTGTGTTAATAAACAAAGGTCTTTCAGTAAAAAAGGTGTTTTGGTGTTAATAATATTAAAAAGAAAGAAGTAGAGTGTTGTAAGTCATCAATACACATCGTATTTTTGGAAGAATTTGGAACAGAGATATTACTGTTATTTCCTCAAGATGCTGGGGGGGAGGCCGTTAGTAATTTTAAAAAATAATTTGTGATTTTGCAATTATTTAAATATATTGTAAAACAATCTTCTTTGTTTTTATAAAGTTATGAAGAATGCTTCCTTTTAAAAAAGATGCTCAATCATCTTTTTTACTTTGTTTGAAACATATTTAACAGTAACATTTTATTCATGCATTATGATTTGCAAGTTTCTATTCAGGCACTGTATAAATGTGACGGCTATATTTAAATATCTAATACAAACCAATGACTTTTCCATGATTTTGTCAAATGGTTATAATTTGTTTTTCTTTTTGTCCTGATTCTCATTATCTCAACATTTTCAACGGTGTATTCTAAAACAAGCAAATTGCAAGTGTGTATTTTTGGTAGCGTTGACTTCTATTTAATAAATGACTGTTGCTGTCATTGCATAAAAATGTATTCAATTGTTATATTGTAAAAATATGAGGAATTATAATAAATGAAGATAAAACATTTCCTTTTGTACAGCTTTGATAAACTTTCTCTTTTTATTATGGAAAATTTCCTTCTCCAGTTTGAAAATAAAGGGCATGCCCCAATTCATAAGCATATTTATGTAGAGAAACATTTTTCGCTCACTATTCTGCTTTTCCCTTTGACAGAAAGGGAAGGATGGAACAAGCTCTACAGTAAGAGACACACAGCATCTTATTACAAGGTATTTGTTCTTAAGAGGAAATAAATTGTCTATGATAAAACACGATGAACTACAGTGTTCGAAACAAAATCTCTGTGTGTTGTAAAGGGTCAGTTTCTTTTTAAGGAGAGGCTTTATAAAGAAATTCCACTTTCTTTTTTACAGTATTTATATGAATTAAATCTTTTGTCAGAATACCATTTTTTAAAATTCTAGTGTGCAAAAATGGAATCAAAATGAGAGGTCAATTAGCTCACATGCAGGAGTTGCCAGAGCTTTATACCAAGGTGCACTTGCACCAAAAGTTCATGCCAGAATTCACTGTACCTCTTGTATAAATACCTTTAAGCTTTTCTGTCTTTTCATTGTCAACATACAAGGAATTTTCTTCATGAACCAGTAGAACATTCCTTCCATTTGCTCCAGATTATATAATCTAGTCTAGGCTTATGTTATTACATGAAAAAATAGTAAATGTAGATCTTTATTCTAATCCTAGTTCAGAACTATATTTGGTTTACTCCATGGCAAGTCAAATGAGCATGAAGTGAAGAAAACAATATGTTGTATGGGCAACTGTGTAACTAGACATATAAGTAGTTCCTAACCATATAAAAGGGAATCATCTAAAATGACAGCAAAGGGGTACAATTTATTCATAACTACAATTTTATAAAATATTGATCTGAACTCCTTCTAGCATTAGACTATTACAGTTCTGCTTCATTCAAAAGCTGTATCTCTGAGGGATACAGAGGGGAACTCAGTAAAAGTTCGTGCTGCATACACAGGTGAGAAAACAGATCAACATTAAAATTTCCTGAGTATAAAGCTACTGCCTTCTTCACTTAATCTCGTTTCTTTTCTCTATGAACTAGTGACTCAGAGATCAGATAGGTGAGCACCGTAGTTTGAAACTGCAAAAATGTCAGCCATAATATTTTCAGTGTTACTGATTCTGAGGGTTGGTAGTTCCACTTCCTGATGCTGGCCGGTTGGAGCTAGCCATTGCCTATGGCTTGACAATGTAAAAGTGTGTGAGACAGTGAATTAAAAAATAGATGCCTCTTTCTGGATGTGCGGTATGTTAATTGGTGGTGTCTCAATTCAATTGCCAATCTTATTTGTCAAAGTATGTGTTTTCACCAGAATTTAAGAATTAATTATGATCTAGAGATGGTAGCATATCAGTGTCCTCAAATAAAGCTAAGACACAGTACTCAGTAATGTATTTTTAGCTTGAAACATAATGTCTCAAATGAACTGAACATCAGTTCTGTTTCATCAGAGTGATTTAACATATTGCCTTGAAATTCTTCTATTAAGCTGGTTAGTATCTCAAAAATTCCTCAAGTGAACAATGTTATTTAAGCTTTGCAGTAACAAACAAAAAGTCTTCAGCTCATATTTAATCACAAAGATGCCACAAATTAAGATAAATGCAGTTACTGAACACAGCAGAAAAGTTTTACCTCTGAAAATTTGGCATGATGTAGACAATAACATCATTTGGCTTAAATAAATTATTACTTTGGCAGAGTGTTGGAGCAGAATATTCACAAAAAGATATGCATTGCCTAACCACACAAGGTCTGCATGAGTCTTTAGCATTCAATAATTTTGACTTAGTCATGCAATTTTTATGCAAACATATCAAGATGTCATCGGGGATGAGTGATTTAGATCGCTTAAAGAATCACTGTCAAAGGTATTAGCAAAAGTGTTTTTAACATGATGTTGTAAAAGTGTGACTTAACAAAGTTCAATGCCAAGGTTCACTCTATTAATTACTGCATGGAAGAAACATACAAGGGAAAACTGAGTTACACTCGAGTTGGAATGATTCACAGAGACTGGGGACACAAAGGGTTAGGAGGATCCTCCTGTTGATTCACGAGGTTCAGAATGGACCCCTTTGCTTTCTAAACTCCTTCTCAAAGAGGAGTGTAGGTGCAGCTAGGTCCAAACCTAGTCTCAGACTTGGTCAACGGTTTATGTCTAAGGGATTATACATGCAAAGTTTATGTAATGCTTTATTAGCATCAATTCAGCATGCAATCAAAGTTACCAAGACAAAATCAAAGTTACCATACTATAAGGTTATATGTGCTGTCAGTTGCTTACCAAAGATCTGTTGTTGGTAAAAGGTCTCTCTGCCTCAAGGAGCAACCTTGAGAGTTATCCCAGCTCAAGGGGAGATCACCGCCACCACCAGCTCACCTAGGCTGTCATATTTATGGCATAAAGGGATTGGCTTGTAGTCAAATTACATGCAATGGGAAAGGTATGCATGAGACTCCTTGTACCCACAACCTACTTTGTTCCTTGATAAATGAGTCTTGGAAAAGCCACCTGCTATTCATGTGTTAATTGCATGATCGGTGTTCCAAGCTCATATGCATTGATGCTCACTGTGCCACTCTGCTCCCTTGTGGGTTTTCAGAGAACAGGTTGAAACTAGAGGAGTTCACAGCCCGGCTGTGGCTCAGGCCTTCAAGTCTTCCAGAGCCTGCACCAAACTGCTGCCAGACTGGTCATGGGGTTGAGCACACCCGTCACAGATGTAGAACACAGTGTGCATGCCTTTTTCTTCTGACAGTGGGTTTGTTATCTATACACCTCCTAAAATAATGGAGTCCCAGTCCAAACACAGTGAAACCCTTCATGACCTCTTCTTTCAGTGGAATTATATTTTATTCATACTTAAAAAGATTTTTTTTTTTTATTCTCCTACTCTGTCCATTCAATGGTAAGTTATGTATCAACTAAGATCCCAAATGAAGGTTTAGGCTGTCATACATAACAATGCTCTATCAAGTTATGTAGCTTCCTCAGAACTGATATATTACAAAACAAGATCTAAACTATGAAGCGTTCTGAGGAATGCTATCTGATTAATAATTGCATGCACAGTAAAAGTGTCTACAGCACAATAAGGTTATAAATTGTAATGGTAAACTGAGCTTCCAGTTCCATTAGGATCAGACAGATAGTGCAAAGTCAGAAATTAAGCCGGGTACAACCATGATACAACCCTCTGGGATTTGTTTTATGAAATCAAGAGCCCACAGATTCATTAACACATATATATGTACACACACACACAACATATAAATATATACACACGCACAAACACAGTGTATAGCCCTATAATCTTAATAGCTTGTTAAAACAAAGGTGAGTTTAAAAGCATACAGTCAAATAAATATCATTTTATTTCCATTATAATTTTCTATATTGATGTGGAGCAATCAAGAAGCCTATTTGCCTTTATCCTACTCAGTTTTCAGCTGAACAATTTGTTCTCTCAAACCTGGGTAAAGTAAACTATTTGAAAGACGTGCTAGTGTTCTATTTTCCAACATAGCCAAAATCCTTCCTTCCAATATAGTTTCAGATTATTTTTGCTGTTGCAAAATAATCTGATTTTTAAAGTTTCCTAGATACCTTTAGAATAGCATTTTATTCAAATAAAATAAACAGAACATTAAATAAAATCTGAAGACTTTAGATGAAAATTTCTTTAGTTAAATTTGATTTTTTTCTGTAAATCTGACCGTTTTCACTTTCTATTGTCAAATTACTTCCCAGGGTTAGATTTCTTTCACTTAGGCTTCAGTACAAAATATGCTATTAGGAAAGTCAGGATAAAAATCTGGTTTAATCTGTTCATATGTATGAACATTTTCTACTATTTTTTCCCATACCAGAACATTGCAAAAGAAAATTTAAGACAGACAGACAGACAGACATAATTTTGTATAAATGTTAGTGAGATTTAAGGACTAATCTGAGTTTGAAAAATTTCTGGAACAGCTAAAATTTTGAACAGATGTAGAAAACTCTGTACATGTTTGCTTACAAATGAAAAGAAAACCACAACACTCCCTTGGCCCAAAAAAAAACCCAAAACAACCTGCACACATATGCAGAGGGCAGCTGTTACAATATTACAAATTGAAGTAAGTAATAAAATATTGAACAAACTATATCTCTATAGGAAATTATAGAAATTGTGGTTCCAAAGAATAGATAATTTACAATTTCTTGAATTTTCTTTGAATTTTTGTGGTTTTGAGTCTCAGTCAACTGAGTCATCATCATCATTGATAAAGAATTAGCATTATCTACACAAGGGAATTTTTCTGAAAAAAAAACCCCACCAGAAATATTATTTTAATTCACTTAATTTTGGGAAGATTAATACACCATGAAGCCTCTTAGTCTTTCCTGTAATCCTCTAACCTGTCCTGGTTTCGGCTGGG
>NW_009199722.1:0-1920 GCF_000690835.1 Fulmarus glacialis | reverse complement strand
TTCGAACCTAGTTTAAAGCCCTCTCGATATCATCCCCTTCCTCCATGTGATTACAACCAAGGTGGAACCACTGCTTTCTTTTACTGCCTTTCCCTTTGAAGTACGACATATCAACTGCAGAAAGAGGAGGAAAACATAAATCAGGATGCCTTAATAAATAGCACTCCAAAATAAGTTGGTGAGACTTTTTTTTCCCCTCTGTATGCAGGCACAAAATAAATAGGTTAATCAGTTTAAGATTCTTTTGTAAGATCACAGTGCTCAGCATGATTAACTGGCGATGAAATTTGGCAGGCAATACGTTCATAATATGATCTAATCATGTTTGGTAGTGTGGGGAGGGAAATAAAGAAATTGGCTGAGAGAGGATTACTTAAAAATTGACAACCTTGCAAATACTGTAACTTCTCTCTGGAAATCTCATCAGAATGATGAGCCAGCCAGCTTTTCTGAGCCTGTCCAGAATTTTTCCTTTCAAAATATTTGTGCCTGAGTGATAATGGATGACTTCTATTACTGGATGGCTCTTGCAGTGCACTTCAGGACTGACCAGAAGTATCCCCTGCTATTTTTTTTTCTGCCAAAAAGGCTCACTCCTCAATCCTTCCCTTTCTTTCAGGTTCATAGGTCTGTTGGAATATTGTCACATAAACACAGTCAGGCCAGACAAGATTGAATATCCTCTTTGTATAACGTTCTGCCTCCAGAAATGACCAGGACCATATATTTCAACAGATAAAGACAGTAAACTCATTGGGGTAACCTGTTCCAGCTTACAATTCTATCTTGTCCTCCACTAATAAAGACTAACTCAACTCCTGAAGTGTTTATGGGTTAGCAATTATATTCCTTACCTCTTGCTATCTACACATATGTCTAATACCTCTTTTCAACTTGCTAAGATTTTGTTCCCAGAGGTATGCAGTGGAAAAGATCAATTATCTAACTACATATTGCACCAAGAATAATTTCTCTGGTCCGATTTGAACTGGCCACCTTCTATTTCATTAAATTACCCTTTGGTTCCTAAAAAACAAGGCAAACACTTAAACCGTACCTCTCTAACATTTTCTTGATTCGGCAGGTTACTATTTTTTGGTAAGACAATTCTCATGTTTTTTTTAATTGCTACCAAGAGACCAGTTGAATGTTTTTTCTCTGCCTCTCCCCTTTTCCTCTCCATCCTCTAGTCCCACAACATCCATTTGAAATGCAGTGATTGGGATGAGATGAATACCCCACAGGGGCCATCCCGCTAATTAGATCAAAGCATCGCGTCATTCTCTTGATCATGTTCTCCTCTGTCCATACTTGCTGGCTTGCTGGAATGCGGCTGCCACTGCAGCCACCACCTCTTTGGCCTGCCCAGAGCAGGACCCCGCTCACTTGCCTGAGCCAATATAACTAACCTATAACTGAGAAGTGCGGGGGTAACTTACTCTTCTGGTGCTTGTATTGAACTCTGCTCGTCATGTTGTCTGCTTCCCTAGACCCTCGCTTAGACTATGCTTGGACCCATTGCAAGTTCCTCATAGACATTCCTTGGTCTGGACTGATGTTGTGGTTTAACGCCAGCCAACAACTAAGCATCACCCAGCTGCTCACTCGCTGTCCCCCCGGGTGGGATAGGGAAGAGAATCGGAAGGGTAAAAGTGAGAAAACTCGTGGGTTGAGATAAAGACAGTTTAATAGGGAAAGCAAAAGCTGCGCACGCAAGCAAAGCAAAACACAGAATTCATTCACTCCTTCCCATTGGCAGGCAGGTGTTCAGCCATCTCCAGGAAAGCAGGGCTCCATCACACGTAACGGTGACTTGGGAAGACAAACGCCATCACTCCGAACGTCCCCCGCTTCCTTCTTCTTCCCCCAGCTTTGTATGCTGAGCATGATGTCATATGGTATGGAATATCCCTTTGGTCA
>NW_009199721.1:679-68057 GCF_000690835.1 Fulmarus glacialis | reverse complement strand
CCGCCTCTCCCACCTGTCAGCGGACGGTGCTGCCCCAGCCGGCTGCCCGAGGAGCGGGGACCCCTCGGCCGTTCCTGCCCAGCCGCCCCGGCTGCGCCCTTCCTGATTCAGTAGCTCCCACCTCCACTGCCCCTTGAGCCGGCTGATTTATGGGGCTTCTGCGGAAAGGAAGCATGCCGCGCCTCTGAACTGGTATCGTACCCCAGCGGAAGAGGGGTTGTGTGCTGCACTCAAAAGGTTGTGTAGAAAGACTGAGTGCTGTTTGTGATATAACTATGGTGCGTATTCGAGCTGAAGATGCCTGACTGTTGGGAGTCACTGATCCACTGGGGAGATGTGTGATCAGATACAACCTGACACAGGGAAAAATCGAAGGACCCATCAAGCGAGGATGATGTTGATGCCAGTCTGACGGTCAGCAGTGTGTGTTTAGTGCTGCTGTTCAGGATGAATAGGAAGAAAGGAGACAAAGGATTTGAGAGCCCAAGACCATATAAATTATAAGTATCCATTTTTTTTAAAGTTGCTATACTTGAGACCAGTGCACATTTGAAACAGACCACAGGCTGATCAGTAATTATTTACCTGAGAAGGTTGGAACTATTGCTTATGGTGTAGCTTGCACTCAGAAAATGTGTGTTGTGAGTGTACGTTTTGTTGTGTAAATGGACTCACTCATGGACAGTGAGTCTGTCAACCATGCAGTCTTATCTTATAGAGATATTTACATTGCACTCTTCAAATCTTGGAGATCTCTCCACACAGTATCAGCACTACAGATCATGCTACCATGTTTCATTCTTACTGCTGTGTCAAACCCTTTTGACTTAATGGCTTTTTTATATATAAAAAAAATGCTTGCGTTTGCAGCAAGCAGCTTTGTTAAGCAAATTTGTCATTTTTACATATTCATTATTTTGGTTGTAACCAAGCTGTGAAGCGGTTCGTTGTGGATTTCAGTGGATATTTATGTATTTCTGTTTATACCTCCTTGATTTCTTGATAAATATGTAACACAAATGTATTTCTAAATAGAATCACTCTTGTTATCATATGCATTTTAATGTGTAGGTAATGTTTGAATCCATCATTGGATACTAGATGTTATCATTGTCTTGTAGGAATTTTTATTGAACTTGCTCAACTGAAGCAGAGTCACTTTTTAATGCACAGGGTACATGAATATGTGCATATAATGTGTGATGTGGCATAAAAGTTGTATTATTGCAAGGTTGAATCTTGAATCATGAGTAGCACTACTGTGCCCTACTACAGAAAAAATATAGAAATAACTTCTACAGTTTTTAAAAAGTTGGAATTACTATTTTTTCTTCAATTTTTTAAATCAGAGTTTTATTTACCAGGAGTTCTAATACATCATTCAAAATTTAAGCAAATGCATTTGACTTGTTTAAAACACCTATCTTGATTGATATATAACCATTATTTAAAATAATAAATTCTTATGACATATTAATTGTAAAAGCACATACTATATCTTTTTTCATGTGTAGTACCTGCTTACATAAATTATGTATGAGCATCAACTCACCAGGTAAATTTTCCACAGGTCTCTGATTGCAAATGTTACAGCTGCATGCCGTTTCTAACATGCACATCACTGAAGTGTTAGAACCTGATTCTATGCCATTAGTAATACTATACATACTGTTACACGATGTTCAAAAGCGATGTTGTTATCTTCCTGTGTTACTAGTAATATTCATACTGGTATGATACTATACTTTGATTTTATTGGAACTTTTCTGACCTTGTGTGCAACTTCTAGTCATTATTTGTTTTGGACCATGTAAGAGATTTAGACCATCATGAATTCTCCTTATATAAATACATGCTATATGCAGTATTTATCTGTATGTACATACATCCTGTATGAGCTCTCTGTTTTTTTAAAACTGGGTTAAAATGTTGTTTTAAATGCTGGCATTTGTGCAAAACCTTACTTACTTTAAATTGTTATTTTTTTTTTTCCAGCACAACTCACCAGGTAGTTTGTATCAACAACATAAATTTTCAGAGAAAGTCTGTTGTAGTAAGTATTTTTTAATAAAATGTGAAAGTAGAAATTAGAAGTCTGGGTTTTCTTCATGCACACACAAGCTAATTATGTTCTTTGGCTTCTTTATATTTTATACTTTCTAATCTGATGCCTCTCATAAGTCTGTCATTCCTTGAGATGCGTCAAATAAAATACCTTCTAATTGTGAACACTTTAATCTCTGTAAGGAAAAGCTTTCTAAAAGAAAGTCACTGCATTGTAAATAATATTACAAAGCAATTTGCAATTCAAAATTGACCTTCAACACGGGCTGATGTTAGGAATAGGGTTGTAGAGTTTTCTAGCTTATGTGTGAGTTCACTGGGGCTTTGAAGAGACTTTCACGATTTCAGGCCTGAAGTCATTGAGGCTTTTTATGAATTTAGATAGCTGCCTAAAGGGTTCTGCTTAGGTTTTAAAAATCATTGTCTCAAGCTCAGATACCAAAACTTAAAACATAGTGATGCTAGTAGCTTGAAATTGGGTCAATAGAGGCAGATCATTTCCAGTAAAAACAAGCATGATTGTCAGTCATTTTGAAGTTTTTAATTTTGTTTGGTTTTATTTCACAGCTGGGAAAAATCACCTGTTAAATGATTCAAAAGAAAATGTATTCTAGACATCTAAAAGGGCAAACCAATTTCCTTTTTAAATAAAAAATTAACATTTTTTTAACCTATGATTTTCTTTTGAAAGACATTAATAAGAATTTTTTTTATATATCTCCTCTTTGTGAATTGGTAAAGATTTTACAAAAGGTTTTGATTTGTGTTTTCGTAGGGTTATGTGGAACTGACAATATTTCCCACAGTTGCAAACCTGAATAGAATCAAACTGAACAGTAAACAGTGCCGGATTTATAGAGTAAGAGTCAACGATTTAGAAGCAGCTTTCATCTATAATGATCCAACGCTGGAGGTTTGTCACCATGAGTCAAAGCAGTAAGTGATGTGTTTAAAACTCTGCAGATGTAGTGTCTTCTGTTGCTGTTAAGCATAACCTATTTTATTGTATTGGCAAGTTTTACTTGGTGATTTCCTAATGGTAACATAAGTTTCAGGCAGAAACAGTTAACTTTTGGTATGGTGACTTAATTTTGGGAAAGTATTTTGGCAATAATTCTGACTCATGCTATTCTTCTTTAGAATTTCTTTTACTAGCGTTTCTTCGTATTGTTTTATAAAAGTATCAGAAACTTTTTTAGAAGTACTTTATGGGGAAAGAAAGTGGTGGATGCCAGTAGTGTTCACAATGCTTTAGGAAACTGTCCTTCTCATGTATTTTTTCCCTCGTAAGAAAATATCTTTGGGTAAAATGTTTTATCTTTGATGGACTTCAGGTTTATCTATGCCAAACTTTTACGCTCATTTATTTAAAGAAAATTTGGTTACGTTATTGTGGCAATAGCATTTTGTTTATATTCTTGCAGAGAACATTTTACAGTGGTGCAGCTACATTCATATGAGAGTTCTGCGTGAGAGGATTGCCCTTAGTTTTGGGTTTTGTGGGGGTTTTTTGTCGTTTCTTTTTGTTTGTTTTTTACTCCAGCATAGTTGGTTAAATCAGTTTGGTGGCATCAGTATAATATTATGTAGACCAAAACTATTATGTTCTGATAATTTGTTCTGCAAAACTTGTCCTGATTTTTATGATGTGTAATGTCAGATTGGATGATAATTTTTGTTCCTTCCTATTTTTAAACTAAGAATATTCATATGATATCAAAGTTCTTGGGAATATTTCCCATTTTCCTAGTAAGATTTTGTAAGAATTGTTTCTGATTTTACTAAATATGTCTAGATAGCCCTATATATAATTAGCTTATTACTTTGAAACAGGTAATAGGAATAAGGCAAATCATGTGACTGTATCAGGTTAGCTATTGGACCGCTAAATTAACATGCTTATTACTGTCCTTCAGGTATTTGTTGTGTCCCCTTGGACAGTGATTGCTCTGAGAGATTCGGAGGCTGAAAAGATGGAGGGTGCTTAATAAGCAGCTTCAGAGGTGGTATCACCTTGATTATCTCATATAGCTGATGAAGGCAGATAGGAACTAGCTAGACTTTTTCTGAAGCAAACTGCGGAGAGTTCATACAGTACTGCTAGTTATATTTGTAAGAATAGTGGCATTCTCAAATGTTGTAGCTACATCTATAAGAGGTTGTCTACCCATTGCCTTAATGACTAGAGCCTTTGAGATGTGTCTTAGCCCATCTCAGTTTTCAGGTTAAACCTGACTTAACTTCTCTGACTATTGTCTCAAAACTAGAGTATTAAAGAGGACTTCTGTTCTTCAGTTACTGAGATTCAAGTGCTACTTTTTATCCTAAGTCACTCATCATTGGATTTGGATTTGTTTATGGCAGACATACTCCTTTTTTTGTCACTGATGCAAGAGTTTCAATAATTTGGTTTGCAAATACAGTGTTCATTTATATAGGACACTGAATTGGATATCAGAGTTCTGAAATTTTGTTTGAGTCCTGGTACTGAACCACTTGAGTCTATTAAGCCTGTAATTCCTGTCTGTTTTGTGACTTGGTTTTTTTGTTGTTGTTGCTATTGCTTGGTAAGTCAAAAATTCAGAATCTTCATTGGGGGGATTCTAATTGTTCTGAAGGGATAGAAATTAAACCTTTTGGTCTTTTCTAAGGAATCAAACTTTCATTATTTATTAGCATCATAGATTAGGGTATAAGTCCTAGAATGTTATCTGAACTCACTTTGAAATTTGAAAGGAAAAGTTTAAAATTTATTCACCATCTGATATTGCAGAGCAGGTTTAAAAACATGTAGCTTCCCACATGTTTTGGGGAAATTATATGGGAAGAGACTTCGGTAAAAATCTTGTATCTGTTTGTTTTTTGGTAAGAGAAGCACCATGGGCAAATGTTTTCACTAAGTATTCTCTTTTGATTTTACTGAAACTTATGTTCATGTTTTCACACCTTCTTTTCGCAGCTTGATTGAATTTACAGTTCGCTGAATTGTTAAAGAACTTCTAATGAAAGCGCTATATATGTTTAACAGTGGCTGTTATGAAATCGCGGAGTCTGTTAGGTTGGAAAGGACCTATTGAGATCACCTAGTCCAACCTTCCTGCTCAAGCAGGCTCAGCTAGAGCAGGTTGCACAGGGCTGTATCCGGTTGGGTTTTGAGTATCTCCAGGAATGGAAACTCTGCAATATCTCTGGTCAAGCTGCTCCAGTGTTTTATGACCCTCACAGCAGAAAAGCATTTTCTTATATTCAGGTGGAGTTTCATGTATTTTAACTCGTGTCCACTGACGCGACCAGAGGCAATGGGCACAAACTGAAGTTCCCTCTGAATATCAGGAAATGCTTTTTTACTGTGAGGGTGACACAGCGCTGGGACAATTTGCCCAGAGAGATTGTGGAGTCTCCATCCTTGGAGATACTCAAAAGCCGCCTGGACATGGTCCTGGGTAACCGACTCTAGGTGGCCCTGCTTGAGCCGAGGGGTTGGACTAGATAACTTCCAGAGGTCCCATCCAACCTCAACTGTTCTGTGATTCTGTAATAACTGAATCCTAAATTACTTCTGGAAGATGTGAGAAAGGAGCAGCACTTAAAATGTGTGAGCACTCCATTATGTTAAGGAAAAGATCAGGAGAGATAACTCTATCATTTTGTGGAGAAAGTGAGTTTCTTTGTTTAGCGTCCTAGTGGTATAGTGGAACATCATTGTTTTTCTCATATTCTGTTTAAAAGCAATGAACGAAATTTGAGGAGAAAGTCAAATCCTCTCTCTCACAGGGCTACAGTGGCCTGTGGTTTTCACTGCTGCAAGTTTGCACATTGCTATTTGAACTTAATAGAAAGTGTATTTCATAACTGCTGTGTTATTCATAGTTACGAAAGACAGAGGTCACCAAATATTCTTAATGAAAAATTAGTATGCCTCTTTTCTTCATCTCAGAAGTCAAAGGCTACATGGGTTATGAAGTATTAAGAGATGTGTATTTTTTCCATTGAAATACCTGGTCACAACTGGGTATTGAGCATGATGGTAGCTAAGTTTTGATTAAATACAGCATCTCTGCTCTTAAGGCAGGATTACAAAGAGAAATGCTAGAAATCTAAACCTACTAGAATTAGTACCTGGAAAGAAAAAAAAATCGTAAGTGGGTTTCCTCTGCCCTTCTTTACAAAGAACTGTTTCTAGAAAGAGCAGTGGTTTGTAGTAGTCTTTATATCTAATCAGTCCTTGCTCTGCTGGTCATCTCTTCCAAGTTCTCGTTTGTTATGGCATGTTTAGTGATGATGTCCTTTATACCCTTGCAGCTGAACTAGGTATATCAATTATTTTGAACAGGACACAGATCAGTCATCAGGTTTTGTTTCTAGTGTTACAGGGATAGTTACCTTTTGCACGGTTTTCTTCAGTAGTCTATTGAACTAGTAAATGTGAAATTAAGATGGTTCTTGGCAAACTGTTTATTTAAAATAATTTGTTTTATATCTTTACTCTTTCCTATGGTGTTTAGCAAATAAAAAATTAATTCAAGTTTTAAGGTTTTATATGCAAACATTTTCTTGCTTTTGATAATGCTTTTGGTTTTCTTAAATGCTGATTTCTAAAGGAATGCATAAAGTATGTAGAAAAAGTTGTTAATTTAATGGACTTTTTCCTACCTTTGTTATCAAAGTTAAAATATTTTAAAGACTTCTTATTTCCTTAGCTATCAACAAAATTCAATTAAAAATGGCAAATTCTGTATTTAAAGCCACTGTAATTATTTCTTTGGGAAGACTTGCTACAGCATCCATGACTTGAAAGGTTGTGTTTGCTGATAGGAGGTGAAGGTCAAGTGAAGTGGTTAATTGTTTCTTGTTTATGTTGTACAAATTTTGGCATGCAAGAAAACATAGTTAAAAGAGGGTTGAGAGAGTCAAGATTGAAGAGAGCTTTATGAAATATAAGCAGCGCCAACTGAAATTGTTTCTGTCTCATCATGATGTTCTCTGCTACTTCTTGGGTGAGATCTTCTGTCAGATCAGCTCTTTGTGTTCTGAATTTGGACATTAAACTTGTTTTCAGTTCAAGTAATACTTTTGGGTTTATCAGCTGTTGATGCCAAAATCAAAATCATTGACATGTGGTCTCTGTCATTTCACATTTTCATTGTTACAGATGGTGAAACAATTTTTTTTATCTTGTTTATTGTCACTTCTGCTGAATGACAAAAAAACCCTCACTAAAAAGGTAATTAAAAATTGATTAATTTTGTAGGAAATGTTAGAAACCTTTAGTTAGTGCATTAAATATATTTTCAGCATTGATGATATATTTTCAGCAGTTTATCCGTCAGTCCCAAACCATAATTTCAGTTAACAACTGAAAGAATTTTTAAAGTTTTATCTAGAAATAAAGTCAGTCTTCCATCTTGTAATTTCCTCTTGAGGCTTCAGGACATCATAGCTTTTTCATATCGGAATAGATGGATGAACTTATGTAATGCAGTCACTTCCTCCCTGACTGAGCAAACATCTGAACAGTGCTGTAGGGTATAAAACATTCACATAGTTTTACCATGTGTACACAAGGTGGCAGAGAATCCCATTTTGCTCATGCTTTCAAGGAAGAGTTTGAAATCTTGCAAAGGCTGGAAATAGTGTTGGAGAATGTCTACTTGAGTCTTGTCTTAGGGCTGTTGTTGAGTGTTACAGCCGCCTCTGTCCTCCTCATCTTCCCTCTTTTCTTTGTAAATTGTTGCTTTCTTCATTCTGTCAATATAGGGGAAGTGGGATTTATTTTTCTGGGCTATAGTATACAGGAATCCCACAGTGTGTATTCTGACTACTGAGACAACTGCTTGTATCTCAGCCTCTTTTGTGTTAAAACAGGCAAAGGAGACCTTGTTTTCTTAATCCTGTGGGTAAGACTGTAAACTGTTAAATAGCCACAGCAAAAGTGTGGAGTTTTGATGCAGTGGTTTGAGCTGTGATAAGTGAAGTTTGTGATGATCCTGCTGTTGCCTGGTTATGTGCTTCGCATGTTTGTGTGATAACTATGATGCAGGGTTGAGAAGCTATTACAGTTTATTATTACTTCTGTGTAAAGGAAGATATGTTTTTGTGTAGCTGGCTAATGTGCACATAATGCTTTCCTGTGCTTAGGTACTCTATTCAGTGTAATTTTAACCTTCGGCAGTGTGTACCTGTTCATTCACTAGTTCAGCTTTTTTTTTTTTTTAATAACTTGAAGCCCGTTAATATATTAAAAAATATGCTATATATAATATATGCTATATCATATATTTTGGGGTTGGACTCCAAAACCAAGTGCTAATTGTAGCTGGGAAGCAAAGTAGAATAGTAAATTAATTACAGATAATGAAGAGTAATGAATTACATGTGGATCAAAGAATTTATTTTGCCAGGTTGATGTTAAATACTGCAGGAAGAAAGTGATTTATAGACTATATGTTTGGGCTGTGTAACAGTTAAGTAGCACCGCTGCAGCTAGTAGTGAGAGATGCTATGGAAAGTTGACATGGAGGTATTTGGAATCAATGAGTAGCTTTAAAAAATAAGTCTTTACAGGATTGCTTGTTTCTAGTCAGTCAGCAAGCATGCACTTGGGCTGTAATTAAGTGTTTTGGGTGAATTCTGATAATAAAATGTGTATCTACCAGAAAAAACATGAATGCATGTTACTTTTTCATTGTCAATCTATACTTAGCATTAGGAAAATTTATCTTTGTTCTTTGGGCTGTAACTTTTGGCATGTGCTCTGTTTTTGTTAAAATGGCCATATTCAGTTTAATTTTTTCATAGGTTGAACTATTCTCAATAATCTGTGGTACTAAGCCTTTAATGGATTCCTTTTACAATGAATCACCCATTTGAATTGGAACACTTCACAAAAATAGAAATATCAGAATAGACTGTTTTCCATAAAATGTTAAGCCCTGTGGAGTCTACCTTTCTTGCTATAAAATCATAACCTTTTCCTGTCTATGAACCTATTGATGTTTAAAATGTAACCACAAGCTCATCACGATCCTCAAACTTGGAACAAATTGTCACTGATGTACTGGAAAGGGATCCCCTATCAGTAATTGTGAATTTTCAGAACCAGTTTAGATTAAAATGAAAAACTTTGAGACTTTACAGTCTTACAGAATGTTACTGTTGTTTTCTGTTGCTAGTTTCTTTAATTACTAAGATAGTTGTTAGTCATGCAGTCTTTTTTTTAAAGGGAGTTTTTCCAATGGTATTTGCTTGCCTTCCTAGGATGTCATTTGAAGACAGCTTAAAGCGACATCGGTTGGGGTGGTTATGATCCCATGGACAGTCTCCCATGCCTCAGTAGTAGCACTACTTTGACCCCTTAGTATGTCAGATCAGGGAGCTAAACCAACTCAAAGCTGTCTGCAAAAAAGAAAGACTTTTTTTTTTTTTTTTCCGTTTGGCACTTTCAGCTGCATCACCGCAGGGTCAGATGAACGGTAGTCTCCTTAGTGAGGGAGTAGGAATGTGTGGCTGAGACTAGGAGACAGCACATCAGCTGGAGTTTAAGTTGGTTTGAATTGTTCTGGAACCATAGCCAAGGTTACAGTACATTCCAGTGTACAAATTCAACCTTGTGCTTTTAAAACTTGTTGGCATTATATCCTATCTTTAGGTACACTTCAGCTATGAAAAAGGAAAAAATGATTATGTATTAAAACTTGGGATTTGGGTGTTTCTATGCTCATATGCTCCCATTTGCTATTCATGTCCTATTTTCAGAAGCTTCCAAACAAAGTAGACAAGTTTACTGCTCCTAATATTCTCAGTCTTGGTAGCGGTGCCAGGGAATTTGTGCGCTATTATTGCCAAAGATCAAGAACTGCATGAAAATATGTTCTCAATGTATTTCAGCTTTTTAGCAAAGTTTTTTAGATGTGGAAGTCTGGGATTATAAGCGTGGTGTTTGACATACCTAGACTTATAGGATGCTCCTGGCATGGTTAATTACCCTTCATTCTTCCGAGTAAGGTAATTTGGGTTGAATGCTGTTTTCTCTGTGAGTGGTGATTAGAGAATGGTTAAATGAAAGTAAAATCCTGAAATGAGATCATGTCTGCTTTGTGCGGACTTCAGATTCCGTAGAAGAGACAGCCAAAAGTTAATTTACTCCATTGTGGTGCAGTAATGCTGCAGGTAGCTTTATGCTTGATTGCGGCTCTGCCCCTACAGTGGTTGGAATCATCAGTGGTACACACCTAAAGGCTCGAAATTCTGGAAAAAAAGGTCATCAGTGATTCAAACACTTTCTCTTCAGGTATAGAATTGTGCAAACTTTTGAAGAAGTCTGTGTACTAGAGGATTAGAATTAAGAAAGGTGTTGCTTCTGTGTTTTACAGAGTTTAAAAATCCATTTTGTAAAAGTATAAAAGCTGTAGTGTAAAGATGCAAAAACAAGGTTATTTTTGAACTTGACTGGTCAGTCCTCCAGTATCTGAACATAATCACATTAAATAATAAGAAGATAATGTCTTCCTCATAACTGCTGTAATAGCAGACACATGTATGTTCCTGCACATTTCAGTAGAAAACAGTTAATCTAAGTCATAACTGAAGTAATGGTATTACTTTGGAATGAAATGTGCAGTCAGTTAGCAGCTAATATATAGTAGCCTGAACATCTCAAACCTGATTACAGAAATTTGTGTCTGCATCCTAAATAAATGAATGGTGATAACATTTTAAAAAAAAATGTTTCTAAGGACTAAAAAGTATAATACATATTTCTGTGGTTTAGTGTATTAAAGCCAAAACTCTAGCAATCTAGTATTTTATGTGATATTTAAAAGAGCATAAAATAAAACTGTTCCTATCCATCAAGATAAGAGGGGAAAAATACCATTGCCAAACTAAAATCTTACTAAATTTGGAAAAGCAACATAAAAACAAAACTGCAATATATGAGGAGGCAGCTCTTCAAGACAGGTCTTTAGAATAAACATACAAATGTAATCCAAAATTTTCCAAAACAAGAATTTTTAATTGCTATTCCAATAAGTGTAAGTATTACTTTTACTGGGAAGTAAAGAACACTGAGCATTTCTCATTTAATTTACTGGGGATTATTACTGCTTAAGTCTTTTTGATCATGGTCACTTCTGTAAGAGCCTAGCTTTTGAAATCTTTATTCCTCCCTTTTCCCTTCATTCCTTTAAAAACACAACAAAATACTTGGTTGAACAGCACCATGAAATTCAGTATAGAAATCCTATAAGTTGTTTTTTGTAGTTCAGCATGTACTTTAAGAATTAACTGGGTATTTCTGGCAGGAGGAATCTCAACTATTTTTCCAATGCCTATGCTGCTGCAGTCAGTGCTGTGGACCCAGATGCTGGAAATGGAGAACTCTGCATTAAGGTTCCCTCGGAGTTGTGGAAACATGTTGATGGTAAAGTAAAGAGACAATACTGAAAGCTTAATTTAAGATGCCATAGAGTTGTTAGCTATGAGTTTGCATAGGAAGATAGTAGATTTAAATAAATAGAAATAACATTACATTATGAAATGGTGGTTACTCTTTCCTTTTTCCTCACCTATATCTTTTCAGCTGAAGTCTGAAAAATACCTGCACACTTCTTGGTAATATGGAGAAGTGGTTGCAAGGTTTCTCAACAGCCTTTACAAACAAACTCTCTGGTGGTCATGAGCCCAGAAGTATACATGAGGATGTGGGTGTAATGGAGTATTTTGGGTGCTAAATTATAACTATTTGAAGCTGCTTACAAAGCAACAAACAAACAAACAAATTTACAAGGATATGCCTATATACATGTTGTTTAAAAAGCTGTATTAATTTTTTTCCCATCTCACTTTGAAGAATGATTGGTTTAAAACTGATCCAATAGTGAAAAGTAGACTATAAACTGGTGTATTAGATCCTGGAACAAGTAACTTTTTTAATAGATTACCCTCCAACGTTGATTATTTTCTTACATGTATTTTATTAGTTTCTTGTATTGTTTTTCTTATATGGTTTTATCAGTTTTTTCCCGTGGATTTGTGAGACCTGTAAGAGAAAAAACAGTATCATGAAACTGACTCAGTGTTGTCAGGTACACCTTAATGGGAAAGACACTTTTGTTTATTTTAATTTTTGTTTAAGTTCCTGTTGTGTTACTTGCAAGTCTAGAAGGGAAAATATTCAAACAGGTATAATTTTTCTTTTCGAAGTTTGAATGCCAAAATACGGTGAGACTTGTTAGTTAAATTTCACCATATGCCTGAATTTCTTTTCTTGCCAGCCTATTCATAGGTGAGATTTCTGTGAAACTAAACCAAAGCAAAGACACTTCGGTTACAGGAAAAGCTTTAACTATAATAAGAGGTTTTAAGAAACTGCAAATGACAATAACATGTCTTTTAAGAATGTGCCTGTTACATGCAGTTTTTGTAGAAAAGTATTTCAGCAAGGTACAAAGGAGATCATGGTTAGGGTACAATCACTGTATAAAGGTTCTTTACTGTTGGGGAGTTGGAAGATGAAATGTGACGCCAATTGCAGTTAATGACTTAATAAAGATTCTTATAAATTCCTATCCTGTAAGTTAAGCTTAAAAGGTCTCAGTTTTGTAAGCTTTTGAGCTGTGCTTTGTAAGTGGACCTGGAGGTCCATGAGAATGAAGTAAACACATAATCTTGAAAGACTGAGTCCAAAACTGAGTGATTATTCTGAAATAACTTTCATGTAAGTTGTATATATTTACTCTAATTTCGGTCTTGGTACGGCAGAGTTAAAAGTCCTGAAGGTGCATATAAACTTTTCTCTGGACCAGCCAAAAGGCGGCCTTCATTTTGTGGTACCCAACATGGAGGGCAGCATGGCAGAAAGAGGGGCTCATGTCTTTTCATGTGGTTATCAAAATTCTACAAGGTAAGAAAACTATCTTTGAATCTTAGACTGTATTTCCTATTTAATCTCAAAGTGTAGGAAATACAAATAATTTCTTTGAATTCTTATAATTTTGAAAAATCCTGAAACTTAATTTGTGCTTGAAAGGAGCTTACTGATGTGAAGTAGCTTCTAATGATTAGTAATTAGGATTTCTAGTCTTTATAGCTCAGCAGGAGGTAATAGCAAAGAAACTTGTAGTGCTTTATAAAATTAATGTATAGTAGGAGTCAGTATGTCAACATGCAAAGTATTTAAGAATATAGTCTGGACTTGAGAGAAAAATCATCTGTGAAAAAGGAAGTGTAACTCTTAACCATTTTTCCCCCAATCCTAACTTCCCTAGATTTTGGTTTCCTTGTGTTGATTCATATTCTGAGTTGTGTACGTGGAAACTTGAGTATACTGTAGATGCTGCAATGGTGGCTGTTTCAAACGGAGATTTGGTGGAAACTGTATATACCCACGATATGAGAAAGAAGACTTTTCATTACATGCTGACTATTCCAACTGCCGCTTCTAACATTTCCTTGGCGATAGGACCTTTTGAAATCCTTGTTGATCCATACATGCATGAGGTAATAATCTTCGTAGAGGGGTTCTTTTTTTTTCTTGTAAAGAACTAGTGACTATTTTTATGTTGCAACCAGTATATGTTGGTCAAATATGGGTATGTCTAGATACGATCTCCATTAGTACAGTTATATGATAAAACTTGTCTAGTAATGCCTGTATTTAAATTTGTCTCCAAAGTAAAGCCTTTGAATGAGCAATAATTCTATTTATGCCTGAATTTATGGGGCTAATTTAGTTGGAGTTGGTAACAGCATATTTCTCAAAATAGCTTTAAACCCATCCACTTGCTGGTAGTAGATGAAAATTATTGCTACACAATTGAGTGGTCTTGTGAACTAAATTTGACATTCGAGTTTTCATTCTTAACAGATTGTTGTCATAATGTTGAAGTCCACCAGTTTATATTTACATCTGTAGTTTCAGATTGGGTAAGAATGGACTTGGCGGGCAGATTAAGTTACTAGTTCAGGATGAAGACTGGCCTGTATATTCTTCTTTGGAAAACATGATAGGAAAATACTGGGAAATGGCTGTGTTTTACTTGACCCAAAGGCAAACATCAGATTTTAGTCCTCAGTGATGGTTTTCTGTTGACTTTTACTGGTGGATCATACTCACTTGTGAAAGATAATAGTTGTTTAAAAAAAAATCAGTGGTTGATATTTGAAAAACCCAAACTGATACATTTTTGTAGAGTTTGACTTCTATAGAGCTGACTTGAAGTTATATTTCGTTCTCAACTTGGTTCCTGTGTCACTGCTTTAACTAGTCAGTGTCGTTGACTGTATCATAAGTTTGTGGAACAAACAGTAATATCAAAGGTTACTTGTAGTTTTATCTGTAACAAGTCTTCTAAACAGTGGCACTGCTTGACTGATTTGAAAACAGCTAATTCTTTACTGCATAAAAGAAAAATATTATCTCCAAAAGACATTAGATTGCAAAATCAAAGAAAAATGTCATGTGTTTTTAAATTATAGACATCACTAGGTAGACACTGTTATTGTGCATTGTCTGCTAAAAGTTATTTTCCTGTTGTTGCTCTCACAATTAGGATGGACATCCTGGTGCACTTTTCTCCCATGATAGTCATTATCACAGCTTGAAAATGCGTTTTTCTGTTAAATTTACAGCAGCTATGTTTTTGTTGTGTTGTGGGGTTTTCTTCTGTTATGTAATATACTTGATATTTATGGATTTAAATATATTCGTTGGTCTTGTACCAAATTTTCCTTTGTTTGTAGGTGACTCACTTTTGCTTACCACAACTTCTCCCATTGCTCAAACATACCACGTCATACCTTCATGAAGTGTTTGAATTTTATGAGGAGATTCTTACCTGCCGCTATCCGTACTCCTGTTTCAAAACTGTTTTTATAGATGAAGCTTATGTTGAAGTAGCTGCTTATGCATCCATGAGTATTTTCAGGTAAGTATTTGAGAAGATTACGCCTTCTAAATCCACAGGCTTAGAAGCTCTAGATCCAAGACTATTGAGAAATATGTGAAGCTCTTATTATTTTTATAGCATGAGTTTTAGGCTCTCTAGTTTGAAAAGGCTGTCTTTTGTTGACATTATAGGTTTTTAACACCATTTCCAATTTTATCTGTTATAAAGATGTTGTATTTGTATCTTCTTTAAGAAAAAAATTGGCAGTGGTTTTCTTTCTGAATTAGAAACACCATGCATGAAATATTTAAGATCAAATTAAGTGCAGAAGTTTGATTACGTTTTATTTTTCTTCAGCTGGGATAGGATACCAGGAATCCAAAAGCGTTTCAGCAGTTAAAACAAACTACTTTGGCTCTACACAGAAAGTTGTATATAGACAATAATAGCAGGAGATCTGCTTGGATTAAGGGTATTAAAAAAAAGATGTTACTATATTATTGGAAAACCAGTGAAGGAATTATTTTATTTTACTTGTTTTGGCTTTTAAAGCAAGGTCTCTATTTTGTTTCTTTGGAGCTTGTGCTCATATTGTGTTATTTTCTTTTTATGGGGGTCCAGCACAAATCTCTTACACAGCGCAATGATCATAGATGAAACTCCACTGACAAGGAGGTGCTTAGCACAAGCCCTTGCCCAGCAGTTCTTTGGATGTTTTATATCCAGAATGTCCTGGTAAGTATTTTACCATTGTACTCTCTAGAAAATGGGGAAAATCTAGGAAACTGAAATTTTAATTTGCATGTTGCATTTTATTGGAAGAATAAATGAAACAGTAACTGTAGAAGAAAGGGGGAAAAAAAAAAAAGGAAGAATAATAAAACCAATAAATGAAAATCCATGAGATTTTTTTTTTCTGTTTGAGAGGGGAATGTGAGATATAAAGAGTCCAAAGACTGTAGAGATTGAACATGTCTTCTCTCAGAAATTGTTGCTACTGAATGTTGTAGTGTACTTTGGCACCTGGAAATTCAGAGAGGAGACTCTTTTGTATGATCAGTAAATTTCTGTCAGATATTTTGGGTGAAGAAGTGTAGCCTGCATGGGAGGTACTTGTGGAGCACAGAACTAATAAATTACAAACAAGTTCGGGGAGGAGAATGCAGAAATTGGTGACAAATGGGCAAATTTATTGGGGTGGTAAGCTGTCTATAACTCCATCCCTCAGAAAATCTCCCGCAACTGGCTCTTGCAGTTCTGATCAGTGTTTATTTTAAAACCTTTTGCATACACTTTATGTATCAGGGACAAGGAGCCCATTACCTTTTTCATGGCAAAAGTGTATGTCCCAGAGTATCCTTGGCTTAAAAAAAAAAAGAAACCAACATGGTTTTAAATTTATGTTTGTACTATTATAATTTCTCTTGCTCACTTCCTTATTTCTAGTCTATTTCCATTGTGAAGACAATCTTTTCCTCCCTCATAATGACTCCGTTTGTTTGTGTCTTTATTTTATTCACTTCATCATACTCTGTATGTCATTCTTATGTTTAGAATTCTATTTCATGATCATTTTGTAGTTTCTGTCCATATTTTTCTCTCTTAGAGCATAACTCTCAAAAGAGGTGTTTAAATGGGTGTCCACCAAATTGAGATAGGTATTTTGTCTACCTGCTGTTCAAATCTTTTGTATTGCATTGAAATGTTTATGAAGAAATTACAATCGTATAGATTAGCAGTTGTTTTAACTTTAGTGTCCATTTCCTCTGTTTTATTGTTACTGATTCAGCTAAAATAGTTTGGGTTTATATTTTAATCTGGGTTTCTGTGGTAAAAGTTCAGTTTTCACTGGTTTTTCAGTTTCATCGGTCCCGTCCAAGTGCCAAGTTACATAAATTGGTTCGCAGCTCATCAGACTCCTATTAACTTAGAGAAGTTATATAACCTGCTGAAATTTGTGGCTATTTTGAGCTGGTCAAAAATACCACTCCTTACAAAATACCTTCTGAAGTGCTGTAATTCATGCTTCTGTCTTATTATAGGTCAGATGAATGGGTGCTAAAGGGAATCTCTGGTTATATTTATGGCCTTTGGATGAAAAAAACCTTTGGTGTTAATGAGTATCGCCACTGGATTAAACAGGTAACAACATAATAGTAGTATTTTCTATATCTTTCAGACATTTTACATCAAAGAAGATGCAATATAAAACCAGAATATAATATAGTTTTGCACTGCAATCTAAAAAAATGTTTAGTAGTGACAAAACTTAGAGCTAAAATATTTTTACCACTTGCTGCAACGAAAAACATCAAACATGTTAACCAAATACGTTTCTTTGACTGCCTTATGAATAATAATTTTCATTGTCTCTTTGTGCAATTAGTTTTCCTCTTTTTATTTGGGCTTTTGCACAAAAACAGAAAGAAAAAGTAAAAAAAGATTGTACTTTTTAAAATATTTAGAATAGAATATGGAATTCATAAGGAGGTATATTTGGTGAATTTGTTATACTGTGATGGCCATCCATATAGCTCAGAAGGGCTCCAGTGTTAGCTTGGATCAATAGTGGATCAGGTATCTTTTAGTATCATTTAAATACTAAATGAAATAATGGAACAGTAAAAAATCCCTGTTGAAGGGATTTCCTTTCTTGGAAAAAAAATTTCTGTCTATACCTCACATTTCCAAATGTAATGCTTTGAGACAGGTACTTGCTTAGTGGTAGCAGCAGTGACTCTTCATTCTTTGCCAGTAATATTCTTTCACAGAAAGATGTGTATATCTTCTTTCTCTCATCACATTCTCTTACCCTTCCTCTTCCAAAAGCTAGATTACTAACCTCACGGGCTCCATTTACATCCCTTACTCACATGGGGATCCAATACCATATCCTTACCTGCCTAACATACATTCAGCTCACCAGTCATGTGCTGTCTGTGCTAAAGGTGCGGGTGGTATAGAGAACAGTAGAACTGGGTGAAGGTCTACCTGAGAGTTCACTGCTGCGTGCAGCAGAAGTTCCTTCTGGATATTAGTTGCTTATGTTCTTCCCTATGAGTTAGTTAAGTGGTTCCACATAGAACTAAGAGGTGCTGCTGTCACAGCCTCCAGTTCTGCCCTTACTGCTTTGAATGTATGATGAATATATGAAAGTGTGTGAGTTGATATGAATCAATAAATATCAATACATATCAACATTTGGAAATTCCTTGACTAACATTGGGTTGCAGACAGACATAAATTCACTCTCCCTATGCTCAAGCTGACCCAATCTGATTCAAAAGCCATGTTGACTGTTGGGTGATAGTAAGCCCATGCAAACATCCTGCCTTGAAGTGTGCTTGTTAACATGGGCACAGCACCACACAAATTCAAACTCATGTTCCAGTTCAGAGCCGGCTTCTGTCTGGCTTGGGCATGGGTCAAGGTGAGCTTCTGTATGCTGCAGTCTGCTGTGTAGGTATACCCAGTATTACTTTCCACTGCAAGGAAATGGTGATCACTTTTATTTCGTTTGGTCAAAAACAACTTATTTATTGAAAAATAATACTCTTTAGATATATTGTAGTTACATATTGTTGTGGGTTGACCCACAATCCGGACCCAGAACTGCTAATTTCTACTGTTTTATTATTGTTTGCTATGCTGAGGAGCATCCCTGATTTTAAAATGCTCTTTGTGTTTGTAAACAAGTTTAATTAGGAGGTATGGCTTGAACAATGACATGAAAAGCTTTCCTGTCATCTTTAAATAATTTCTCTACTTCTCAAAATTATGCTTGCTTACGTATGTTGTACTTTTTTAGGAGTTAGATCAAATAGTGGCATATGAACTGAAGACTGGTGGAGTTCTACTGCATCCAATATTCGGAGGAGGAAAAGAGAAAGACAAGTATGTTTATTTAAGCCGCAAGTCACTACAGGGTATGTTTTTATGGGGCCATTAATATATGCCTTGGGTGTGTTGTGTAGCACAAGGCCAAAGGCTGAAGAACTTCAGCTGCGCAAGGCATGTATTACCAGTCTCATAAAGTACATCTTGAGTATATTGTATCACTGTTGTTTTATTTTTCTTTCACTTTAAATGTTGAAGGGAATTAAGTATAATGAATGTTTTTAATGCTGTTATAAAATTACTTTTTAGTAAGAGGATGAGAGAGCATATGGAGCCAGAATTTTGACCTGAGCTATTTCTGGCGTGGTTAGTAATCTTTAGGCCTTTTACAGTATCATCGGTTTTCTTTTTCTTTGCTCTTTTTCTTTCCACTCTCAGTTACCACCTTGCAATCTTATACTGAGATTTCTTATCAATTGGAAAAAAAAAAAAAAAACATCAGTCACCTGTGAAGTACCATTGGTAACTGTGAACTGGCTGGGTTTGTATTTTCCCAATAACTGTAGCTTCAGTATTGCTAGCTTAGGAATTTTCCCTTTACTTCTTTTGTGATACTCCTGTACTACCCACTGAGTAGTGCTAACCTATGGAGGCAGAATAATATTACTAGGAGCCAGATCACTAAGTTGATCCAGGTTTCAACCTTTTGTGGGGTTTTTCTTTTCTTGGATAAATTAATCTAGTTATGACACAGCCTCACAAAGAGTTGCTCTTTGGAAACTCATGAGCAGCATGTGCAAAACTGTGAGGTTGAACATGTGCAGGTGGAGTGGGAGAATATGTGAATTTCTTAAGTCTTTACCACAGCAGAAGGCCCTGTGTTATGAAAATACAACCTAAATTGTGTGCAGCAGTGGTTCTCTTGCTTTTGAGTGTGTGCAAATCCAGGTTTTGTTCATTTAAAATTAAAGCTCTGGATTTAGCTAGGGTGGGGGTTTGAGCAGCCACCGTGTCTGTTGCCGGCGTTGATCTCCCGCTGCCTGCCACCCCCGGGACCCACCGCTCCGCCCGCCCTGACGAGGCACCACTGTTCACCCTCCCTTTTTTCTTGTTGCTGAGGGTTGATCTCTGGACAGTATTCCTGAATAGTTGTTTAACCCTAAACAAGGCCTGAACCACATTCAGGAGACATAGCAATATGAATACGCTTGTTTGAACATCCCAAGGATATTCAAAATTCTTGGGGAATATTGTGGACATCTTTGGGAAGAGGATGGAAGAAAAAGGAGTTTCTGAAGATATGGAAGAGAAGATGAACAATTGGGAGAAAGTGTCCCATCCTGTCTCCAGAAAAGGGAAAATAATAATAACGATAGAATATACAAAATGAGTGATGCACAATGCAATTGCTCACCACCCGCGCTGACCGATAACCAAGTAGCGATCGGTACTTCCTGGATCACACCTACCATTCATATACTGAGCATGATGTCACATGGTATGGAATACCCCGTTGGCCAGCTGGGCCAGCTGTCCTGATTACGTTCCCTCCCATCTTGTGTACCTAGCCCAGTCAGTAGGCATGGGAGCTGTCCTTGGACTAGGAGGGTACTTAACACACTGATGTTTTCAGTTGTTGCTATCAACATTCTCCTCATACTAAATCCAAAACACAGCACTAGGAAGAAATCTAACCCTATCCCAGCCGAAACCAGGACACTAGTATATAAATAACTTTAAAATTTGAGTAATGATCTTTTTTTGAGAGATGAAAAAAGAAGAAAGTGTTTTCTGAAATCAGGAATAGGACATACTGGCTAGTTTCCCAGCCAGGTGAATCCTCAACAACTGCCATGTCTTCTGGATGTTGACAATCACAGATGCAGCTTGTGTATGTGTATGCATGCCAAGCCATTACTCAGTTTTCCTTGCCTGCTCATGATGGATTTTGATTTAGTTCACTGTCCTGTTCTTTCAAGTAGTGAAGCAGACCAGGTACCTAGATGCTTTTGTTACGTATACCTCTGAAAAGCAAGTTACAGCTAGCTGCAGTCATTTTAGGCATCCTGTTGGTGATGATGTCTTTTTTTAAGGAAAATTTGGAGTACTGAATTAGGTCTTGGCAGACTTTTTAATTGGCAGCATTACAATTTGGCAACATACTCTCCTATACAGAGAAACTAAATTCAGATTAATAGGATCGGATGAAACTACAGAAAAAGGGCACATTTTTAATAAAGGAAATTCACTAAAATAGAAGTGTCTTTGTAACTATTAATTTTATTAGTTTTATTGTATTTATTGTAGATTTGGACACCAATAATTGACAAAATCCTGTTCTAATGCTCTTAAATGTATGTTTCCTCTATGTGATGTATCACTGTTAGACACTCTGTGTTTCTACAGCTATTTCACTTCTTCATTGTATTACAGCTTGTTAATAATAATCATAACATCACTTAAATATAAATTGCTGTTTCTTGTAGACTGTAAAGTTCCCTTGTATGTAAATTAAGTATACGTTCCTGACTCTAGGAAATTATTTGTATTTAGGGAGGTATTTTCATAATGATGTCTAGAATATTTCTCTCCAATATATTTTTTGCATTTCTTTGTTCTGGTTGTTATGATATGGTTTCCTGCCAAGCATATTTCCATTACAGCAGTCCCAAATAATAATAATATGAAGAAAAAAAAAGGTTAATTAATAATCTCATTTTTCAACTAAATTAGGAGTAGAATAAGGAAAGAAATAATTGGGGAAAAAAAAAAACTTTTTAGACACATGAATTAATTTCTGTGCGAAAGAAATGTCTTACAGATTCTTCCTGTTTATGTCTGGTGAAACACAAACACTGCTCTCCAGAGCACTTATTTTAAAAGAAAAAATCCCAGAGCTTGGGAAAATGAAAGAAAGGAAACTGCAGGTTAACTGCTGTATGGATGAAAGCTTCAAAACAAAGCTTTGCGTGTTATGTTTTCATTTTGTGTTCTCCCCTCTCAGATTGTGGTTCTCTTCAGTCTTTGATTGTGCTGTTACCACCCTGTTGTAAAAGTTAAAAACTCAAGAAATTTATAAATATATGTCTTTCAAATGGAAGAAGCATAGTGACAGGTTTATGTTGAATAACCGGAGTGTGTTCGAGAGCATGAGCATTACAAATTTCCATGGAAGAGCTAGTTCAATTTTCATTTTGACAAAGGTTCTAGGTCCATATTGCTAATTTTAATTCTCATTTGGTGCCAATTCAATATAAGTCTTAGAAGTATAGTGATTGAAGAAAAATATGATCAGAAGAAATGTATTAATATCAAATGAACTACAAAACCTAACTGTCAAATGCAAACTTGTCTCAGTTTTGATTTGCAGTTAAATAATGTAACCAGTACCAAAATCAATGAATGCTTAGTAAATTTAAGAAGGCCAAGAATGTGGGTCCTGGCTTGGTTTTAATTTTCAAGAAAAGAATTTTACCAAAGTCAATCAACTGTATAATTTGAAGCTGGATAAATAGTTTTATACTTAGACCAAATTATTATATAATGTCTGAGCCACAACCTCAGTTTCCTCCTTGCATTTCAATTCCTTCATGGTTGCTAACCCTTCCCTACCGTGGAATAGAGAATATCCAAACTAACAGGACAATTTTGATAAGGAGAACTTTAGCAATTGCCTATCAACTAGAAACAGCAAGTAATAAACCTAAGTACCTTCTTATTCATATACTCAGTATACTTAAGAAGCGTAGTACTTGCTTAAATTTAGAAATACTTTTCTTTTTGTGTCTTCTTAAGATGTTAAACATTCATGAGTAAAGTCAAGGGAGTCTCCCAGTAAATAGAAGGATGGAAAAAAATATTAAGGTATGGCAGCTACCTTGCCATCTTCTGAAGTCTTAAGGGCTGCAGATAAGGAGCTAAGTGCTGGTCCTGTCCTGGTAGAATGCTTCTTGCTGGCATATGTTTTTCAACTGCATGGAAAGATTGGTCAAAGTAAAAATGGTCTGTTTAATAGGTCTTTGAAGGTTCTGGAAGACCAGTCTTTTCCTGAGGTAGCTGGCATGAAAGATCAGGTTCATAGCGCTTATCTTTGATCATTACAATTCATGAATTATTTAATTCTGTCTTGCAGTGTCTTCTTCTAAAGTCTTTGGACAAATCAGGTGCCTGGTCCATCTGGAAATGGTTTAGTTAGATTATCTATAAGCGAGACTCACAGGGGAAGAATCCAATTTCGAGGCGAGAAATTTTAATTTGCTGGCATTTTCTATGTTGCAATGGCCAATTTATGATTCTTCACCAACCAGCATAAAATGAGTTTGGATTCCCACTTCTGAAGAAGTTGGCCTGACATGGTGTGGGTCCAGTTTCTTAAGATGTTTGTTATTCATTCATGGAAAACTCAAATGTCCTGTGAAAAGAACTGAAAGAAAAAACATAGAACAACAAAATACAGTTGCCACAGACTTGGTTCATCAATAAAGTTAGACTTCTAATTATCTCCACTTTTCAAATAATTGAAAGGTGGCAAAAAGGTCTTATTTTTCTCAAGAGTTACAGTGTTACAGCTACTCTTCTACTTTGAAACTGGGCTGTAGGTCAGAATGTTTGTGTTCTGAAATGCAAAACTTGGTGGAGAAAATTAATTTTAAAGCTCATCAAAATTAAGTCTTTTGGTGTTTTATTGCTGTAGAGCCACGAAGGCTATCCAGAAATCAGTTCTGTTTTTAAAAGTTTCAGGGTTTCACCATTTGTTTGTCTTCTGATATGGAATGAAATTAAACCATTTAAAATATTTTGCTTATAGACATAAAGGGTATGTGTGAAGGAGCACCACAGATAGTTCAAGTTATGGAAACAGTGTGGCAGCTGTAACATGATGCACTCTGCCTAGTCTTCCTTGGCATGTTATCTGATTTAGAAGATATCAGTTTGCCCAAGTATTGAAAGCATAAAGTTGCTAACTAAAATAAAAGCCAAGCAATTCCTTTGGCTCATCACATGAAAGTCTGCTGTGAATTTTAAAACTCTTACTTTTCTTTAATTGCAACAATTATTTATTTAAATATAAAATATTCACTATGTACGATCACTTTGAAATGGAAGTGGAGCAGGGGGAATGTCAATTCATGATTAATTTCCAGACTCAAGTCACAGATTCCTTGCTCTGGTTGCTACTGCTACCACTGTCTTTACAGTAATACACAGCTTGTATTACCTGTCATTATTCTCTATACAGTACCTGCTGTATGCCAGGTACATACACCCATGTCACCTTTCTGTACAAGGATGCAGTCATTTTAGCATGCCATAATTTATAACTTTAAAGTAGTAGAAGAGATCCTAAATAATTGTTGGTGCAACTATAATTTTGGTTGCCAAGTTATATTTCAAGTTTCATTCCATAAAATGCAAAATAAAGAGTTGGGGGTTTTTTATTTTTATTTTTCAGCCCTGCATCACATTTGCATTTTTCTATCAAACACCCTCATACACTGTCCTGGGAATATTACACTATGTTCCAGTGTAAAGCACATCTTGTTATGAGACTGATTGAGAACAGGATTAGCATGGAGTTCATGTTACAGGTAGGTATTTAAATGATTATGTGGAATATAGACAACTTTTTCTCTTTAGGTGCATTTCTATCCATTAAATGGCATTTAAGAAAGAGCAAAACAGGTCATCATAGGATTCCATTTGTATTTTCAGTTTTAGCAGGATAGAGCAAACATAAAATGTAGGTCATTTGTGTTATGATAAGGTTAGCTATTATTCTTATACATAACTTGTAATACTTTTTATATATTGCATATTCTCTTTAATGTTAAGGTATTTCATTGCTTTGGTTTATTGTGATTGGTTTTTAACACCGAGGACCTGTTTTACTTATTCTAACTGGTGTTGCTGTGAGCTAATCTAATCAAATTATAAATAATGAAAGAAATGAGAATCCAGCTTCTGCTCTCTCCACTGTATAAAGTTTTCAGTGCTAAAGGGAGCATAGATCTTCATATTAGAAGAAGCAGTTGAATAGAAGATTGTAATTTTATTCCAAAATGCTAAACGTCTGCAGAGTTGTAGTTTTTCTTCTTTACTGAATATGTTTTGTGACATGCCTTAAAAAAGATAGGGTGCTGTAAACAAACACCCAGTTAGAAACTGAGTGATACCTTTTCCTATCAACTTCAGGTTTTTGGATGATTTTTTGTTGTTTGGTTGGTTGGTTGATTTGGGGTTTTTTTGAAGGATAACATGTATGTGCTTGTGCTAGAGCTATTATAAGCAGTTGTCAGGTTGAAAATACAGCAGCTGCACCTTTTTTAAAGCTTTCCTTACATAATTTTAATTATTCTTTGCAATTTTTAAAAAAGAATAGCAAAGCAGAGAACTTGATGACTGTTTTATTTCTAAAAAGCAGATATAGTCCGTGATCTGTTTTACTGTAGATAATTTTTGAAAGCTGATGGTCTTTTAATGGGTTTTGTGTATGTATATGTAACTTTGAGGATGTTGGTTATTTGAAGAAGCTCAGGTGGAAAGAATTGATTAAAAACACACCCTTTACCCTCTGCATTATAATTTAGTAAGTAAAGGCCACACCTGCTTGCAGTGACTAACCTCACAAATTACATGGTTTTGAAGTATAGAGGTGCTTAGAACTAGAAAACAGATGCCAAAAAGTGTTTATATATTCCACTTTGAATTCAACTCTGCTTGTTAAAAAGCTGCATGATAAGTTGCACCTGTAGCAGTGATGAGCAAAGAAGACATTTTTAGTTTAATTTTGTTACCATTAAGCATTTCTCACGTTAAGAAGCTGGGGGTTCAGAGCTTTTCTCAACATTGTGGATGGTTTGCCTTTATGTCTGCAAAATCACACTTTATGTGTGATTTTATGTCTGCAAATCACAATTTCTGATATGGACAAGGAAATAATTTTCTGAAATGTCTTTATTTTGAAAGACTTTCTTTGAGGCCAGTTATCAGGGAATGATTTTATTGGCCTTTGGTTGCAATTCAGCTGCAATTAAACAGAAAAGCTTATTTTATATATTGAAGTATTTAATGAAAGTAATAACTTTTTATCATTTTAGGTTTTCAACAAGTTGTTGAGTCTGGCCAGCACTGCTTCATCTCAGAAGTTCCAGTCACACATGTGGAGTCAGATGTTGGTTTCCACATCTGGGTTTTTGAAATCTATCTCAAATGTCTCTGGCAAAGACATCCAACCTTTAATAAAGCAGTGGGTGTATCCTTTTTATTCTTGGTCTGGATTGTTAATATAGAGAATGAATTTGTTTTTTAATTGGCACTATTAAAGGAATGTGAAGAAAGGTATGAAATATCTTTGCTTAAAAGTACATTATTCTTTAGAATAGAAATAGATATGAGCCACAGGTTCGCACTCCTTTCATAGTCATTTAGAGTATGCTAGCTTTTTTGGGTGTTCTTTACTAGAAGGGATTTCATGATTTTAACTTTTACTTTGAAAGAAGCACAAAAACTCTGCTGGAATTTAAGGCCAAATTACACTAAAGGGATTCCAGAGGACACTGCCCATAGAAATATGCTGAAGTCTGACATGGAAAATGCTATAGTCTGGTGCATTTTAAGATGTGATTTCCAGTAAATCACCATGAAATAAGTAACCTAAAGCACAGGTTGATAGTTTAAAATACACTAACTTTTAATAGCTTGGTAGCTTGTGTTAATATTACAATTTCAGGTAAAAGAAACCTTTGTGTGTTGATTCTTCAAATTTCAGTGATATTAGTCAAGAAATAGGATTTCTTATTTTGGATGGATATGAGGGTAAATTTGAATTTGCTCTATTTAACAGGTTTAATTGGTAGTTTTAATTAACGTGACTGCAGCCTAAAATCATACGTGACTGCAGTAAAACCATACCTTACAGTTCTAACAGAAAACAAAAGTAGGTGTTTATATTTAGACATTATTTATTTGAGCTGACTTAATAATGTCCATGCATCTCAATATCTAACTAAAAAACACTGTATAATTAATATTTATAGAATAATATGAGAAGTTGGTATTTTATCTGCATCAATAGTATTCATAAAGTATAAATACACATTATTCTAATTTCTATACTTTGCTGTGCCCAGCACTTGAGGAAATTAGGGGTTCTATATGTACATATATTCACACTACAGCTGTACCTAAATGTCAGCATTACTATCTGAGTTGGCTGAATCTTAGCTACGTCTGTTCTGTAAGAAAGGAAGAATTGTAACTCTCAGATTTGGGGATTTTTCAGCTTCTCTGGAATTTGGCCCCAAGGCTGATCCTGTTGACTGTAACTGGTGTTTAATCCTATGGTTGCAACCTCCCTACCATGCTTCAAACACTGTTGCATTTGTGATAGCAGATTTTCTACCTTGTAAGACCACAGCCGGTCTTTGTATTGTTTGGGAGGAAATCATATTACTGTTAACTAGCAATATCTTATGCTATTAATGAGTGCTGTGTTGATGCTGAGTTTAAACCTTGTGCTGAAGAAACCACTAAAAATGCCTTAAGTTCTACATGATGACAAAGTCACAGACTTTTATGAAGCCAGCCTCTGTGAACAGAACCAGTCTGAGGTATCTAGCCAAATGACCATATTTTGGGAGAAAAATTAATAATGCATGTACAATAAGGAGCCTCTTTGAATCTGGCATCTCCTCCCTTAAAAATCAGGGCATGAAAGAACAGGTTTTCCTTACCTGCTTTTGTCTTACATTGTCAGAGACTTGTTGGGAGCATGCACTACACTAAAATGCTTCTGGTGTTTTAGCTTTACTAGAAGTGAAGTGTAGTAATGGCTGTCATACAAATAATGAATGATGAAGTTATTCACAGAAACAGTTGACTTGAAGAAATTGTTGCCTGGGATAAAAATGCGGAGTGAGATCATAACTTTTTATCAGCCATATTGTATACTCTCATGTATATGTGAACACACACGCACGCACACATACACACACACACACGCTTACAATGACCCAGTTTGAAAAACTGCAATAAAATAATTGAATTAAATGTAGCGTGGATAAAAAAGAGAAGCTGTCTGTGTTTTCCCCTGAGTTTTATTTAACTGAAATATATAGTAAAACAAATCATATTAAATTACTGAAGTCTTACTCAACTACTTTCTCTGAGAGCATGCCAAGGACATTGGATGTGGTAGGGTCCAATATAGTTTTTCATAATGACTTTTTTCTTACTAGATAATTTTCATTGTACTTCAGTTTTTCTCGGTAAGATACATGATTTTACATTAAAGAACTGTTGAAAGAAAAAAAAAATCTTTAAAAGTTCATGAACTAACATAAGTGTTTTCATTTCCTGATTTTCTTGGGATAGAAAATTCTAGGAATAAAGAAGCATAAAGCAAGTGTAAAGAGTGAAAACATTGACAATTATGTTTGTTTATTACTACTGCATTGTGTGCTAGAATTCCTATACTGCTTGTTAGGGATCAGAGTGGAGTGGTAAAATTTTATGGTAGCTTTGCATTTAATAGAAAACGGAATGTATTGGAATTGGAAATAAAGCAAGACTACACGTCTCCTGGGACTCAGAAATATGTGGTAAGGCCAATTTTCCATATTTTACATACACATACAGGTATGATGTATACATTAATAAGCATAATTTTAGTGTTAATAACAAAATCTTGTGAACTTGAAGGGTCCTCTTAAAGTGACGGTGCAAGAACTTGACGGATCATTCAACCATACATTGCAGATTGAAGAAAACAGTCTTAAACATGATATACCTTGCCATTCTAAAAGCAGAAGGTAAGAATTAAAATACAAACTGCAAGTATTTTTAGTATGGATATATGAAGACACATAGTGCATTGATGATAAACATATGCTTTTTAAATTTTGTGTTTATATTTTGTTAATCTTACTGAATAAGATTCACCTGTGATATAAGGGGAGAAAATAGAATTTACTACTGTTTTTGGACAGCAAGAAATCTTACATTTTGTATGCAGTTCTTAATAACAAGTAAAGGTCTTAAATTTTGTAAATTAAAGAGCTTATTTATATAGAACAAGTTAAATGAAGACCGTAATTAATCAAATTATTCAAAATGCCTTTGAGTGGGAAAGACAAATTAGAGGGAAGACAAATGTAGGCCAGAGGATTACCTCAAGGGAAGATACATGAATGAAGCACTTGCATAGTTTTCCTTTTCTGTTAAGAGTGCCAGGGCTGTTCACCAAACCTCATAAGCAAGAAGAGTAAAGTAACATACTTCCCGAATACATTCTCTCAGTTTCCTAATGCTTTTGAATAACTACTTTGACCTCTACTTCTCAGAGTTGTAGGCTTATGTGTAACTGTAAAAATGGTGGGAGTCAAGTTTAAACCGATGTAAAGTATTGGTGATAGTTATTTGAACAAAACTGATGCACAACTCGACTTTGTGAGTATTTTTTGCTGGAGAGAGCATTATTTTTCAGTGTGGTGAAATACACAGAGTACTTTTGCAGGCTTAAGCTCCATTTATAAACATATCTTTGCTAGTATGGTAATTTTTTAAATACCTTTTTTTTCTATTTTCTCTTTTTTAATAGAAATAAGAAGAAAAAGATTCCACTGATGAATGGAGAAGAGGTGGACATGGACCTTTCTGCTATGGAGTAAGTTAGCTTGTTGGAGTTTCTCAGTGTGAGACTGAGCCTTGTTCCCCTTGTCCGAAGCATCTATTTTGAAGAATTTGATAGTGATGTTGTACTTCATTATATGACTGGCAAATTTCAAGGCTATACTACATTTATTTGCCTTCTTTGAGACTTTTCTTCTGTAGCTGAGAAAATGCTGGTGAAGTGTAAAATGTATGGGTTAACTACTATAATCAGTTTTAAAAAAAAAATCTCAGGCATGATAAGGTGATAGAATAAATTACTTGATTCTTTCTTACACGTTTCTAATGATATCTTTCAGCTGAGTTTATAGGTAAAATGTAAACAAGAATTTGCTTGAAACAAAGTCAGAGCAATTTTTGTTGGACCTCGATGAAGACCATTTAACTAGCACTAAGATAGACAAGTTCCTGAAATCTGTGGTTAATTCCAAAGAATCCTTTTAGATTGAAAAATAAGTGATGAAATGCTTCGTACTGAAATTCATACTGGCATTAATTTCAGTTGGAACTGTTTAGCTCTTTGGAAGCAAATTCTTGGTCAATATAAGTACATGCTTTACCCTCCTTGAGTTGGAGCCAGTGGTGCTCTCAGAAATACTGAAGGTGTTGGTACCTTGTGCTGGCTGAGAGAAGTAAATAATCTGCTCTTGAAAACTGATGGTGTCTCTTTGAAGAAGGATAGATTGCTTGTCACCTTAAAAGTGTTGGAGACTGTTGTAAATTCAACCTCATTTAAAATATGATGAGAAATAATTTTATAAAGGATATTTTAATTGAGCAAGTAATTGTTATCATTTCTATATGATAGTTGACATATGAATAAATAGTTTTAAAATTGTATTTAAGAGCAATTAGCATAAATATTTGTGAGTTGTTCTGATCAGTTATGTTCAGGTAGCTATTGCTTTACACTGAGCTGAGACCATAATGATTTTCTTAGAACTACCTTTGAACTGGTGTATGATTTTATGCAAGTCACTTACGCTTTGTTTATCTGCTAACTTTCTAATCTGCTGTCATTCTTTTGTCCAGTTTGGACTCCTCTGCTCCAAACACATATGATAATGTTCATTCTTTTCAATACTTCTAAATCCCGTGTATGGACTCTTCTTTTCACTGTCCTTTCTTCTCTAGCTACTATCTTGACAGTAATTCTAGGTATTCTACAAATGCATATAGAAATACGCATCATATTTATAATGATGCTCTTTTCATCATTCCAAACTCTCTCCTAATTCCGTGTCTGTATTTTGTTGTTACCAATTTTATATGGAAAACTGAGTAAAACACTTTATTATATAGTTTGTGTTTGTTGCTCCCATAAATGACTTCTGCAGTCATGGTGCTGTGTGAATACTAAAGTATAAAATGCTTCTTTGGGTGGAATACAACTGAGTAATTTTATCTGTAGGACTAAAACTTTAATCCTGTCTGTTGATACTTTCACTTTTATCGTCATTTGGCTTGGCAGTTCTGTGCATTTGCATGGTTACCCTTATCAGCTTTCAACATCATAGCATGTGTGTGTTTATAAAGCATTTTCACATTTTTCACATCTATTGATAAAAAATAATATATAAAAAACTGGGTGGTTACCACCAGATTTTCTGTGTTGGGTTTTTATTTTGGTAGTCTTAAACTGTGGAAGGTGATAAAGCGCTGCTCACCTATGAAAGTTATGGTGTCTGAGGAAGTAGAATTAAATATATTGAGATTATACAGTAGTTTACTGTGAACTCAGGTCTGTAGGTTAAAAATACTAAAGCATTTGTACTCACTTTGACATATTAGAGGTTTGGACAGATTGCCCCAGGAGGCTCTAGAATTGCCATCCTAGAAGCAGGAGATTGGACCAGGTGACTTTCAAAAGTCCCCTCTAACTTAGATTCTTTAATGGTTCTTTGAGTCTAAATACTTTTAAAATAACTTATAACAAGTTAGAACATCTTTTGAATTTCTATAGCCTTGAAATGTTGTAAACTATTAATGTTTTTCATGTCTGTCTTAGTGCTGATTCCCCTTTGCTCTGGATAAGAATAGACCCTGATATGTCAGTACTGAGGAAGGTAGAATTTGAACAATCTGATTTCATGTGGCAGTATCAGCTTCGATATGAGAGAGATGTCGTTGCACAAGAAGAGGCCATTCTGGCATTGGAAAAGTTCCCTACTCCAGCATCACGGCTTGCACTGACTGATATACTAGAACAAGAACAATGTTTCTACCGAGTGAGAATGCTGGCCTGCTTCTGCCTTGCAAAGGTGAGGTTGTGTGGATGGGAGTAAGGGAAGAAATCCACTAGACGTTGTAGATGTTTGAAAATGGCTCAAAACTCATCACGGTTCTTAAACTGGCTTGATATTTAGCCTCTTAAAAGTATTTGCCAAGTATTTTTAACATGACTGATTTGAAAGGAAAGCTGTATTATTTTAGTCTGTAAATGGAGACTGCAGAAGGCTTTCATAATGGTCAAAATTGAGATGTCAGACATGAAAACCACAAGGGATTTTTCCAGATTTCATTAAGTGGCAGAAATAAAAGACTTTTGTTTAATCTTTTTTGGAGCCAAAATGTATTTTTTTTATTTTACTGGGAAGTTCCTTGGCCTGTCTGTTGAGAACTCTGAAGTGCTGAAATTCATCTGTGTATCTAAAGTGAATTCGGATTGCTGTTCAATATTGCTTCAGGTTGAACAGGGGCACAAAATAAACATCATGTTGGTCTGCAATTAAATACTAAAAACCCAAATAATTGCCTTGAAAAGGGAAGATCTTTTTTGTTTAGACACAAAATTAGCATTAAGAATGAAAATTAGAGAACCCTATAAAACAACTGGATGGAAACATGGAAGAATAAGAATTTCTGAAAAGGCATGTTATTGACATACTTTTATGGACATAAGGGCATACTTATTGACAATTTGTAGAGTTCAGATTATTGGCATATAGCTTGCTTTCTGCCATGTACCCATTGAGAATAACTCAGTACCTGTACAGAAATAAATCCTTTGGCCATATTTTGAAAACCAAAATCCAAGAAATGTTTTTGACAAAGTATTTTAATATTATGAAACACTGATGTAATACTGCCATGTGTATGTAATACTGTATGTGCTAGTATTGGTACTGCCAGTATCTGACTTAAAATATGCATGTTTCATAATGCATTCATTTGGAATATTTAAAAGTGTATATTCCACAGGTAAATATTAAAAGAGCAGTTGTTACAATGCTTAAATGCAATAGTTTTTTCTGTCTTTACTTTGAATTGTCAGGCAATTGGGCTGCAGGTAATCATAACCAGCTTTGCTCAGTTGTAATTGTATGAAAAATCTTGGGTCTGCAGATACGGTTGTTGACTTACAGAAAAAAGGTTATAAAGCTAAGCAAAAAGTATGGCTGTGACATTGAATCAAGGTGAAGGAGCATGGCAGGACAGAGTTGTAGATATGTTTATGTAAGTTACCTAGGAGGAAAGTGTGATATATTGTATTACTAGTTCCAACATCAGGGTGTAGTAAGAATCATTTTGTGTTGTCATTAACTGAGTTTAATTTTCACAGCTTGTAAATATTCAGGATTTGTATTCTTTATTGAAAAAAAGCCAAGTCCCTCATGTTTATTAGGGGGAGGGTTCTTTTTTGTTGATTTGCCACTTCTAGCTGGATTGCGGTTACTATTGTAAAACGTTTTTGGTGTACTCATGTTGATACAGAAAAATGGTAGGTGATAATGCAATTATAAAACTGAATTTACTACACTTTATAAATGTACAGTATACTTCATTGTAAAACAGCACTTCAGTCTCTCAGACATAAAGTATCCAGGTAACATATTAAATCCTCATTGATAAAGAAGTTAATAGATGTGTGTGTGTGTGTGCACACACACACACTTTGTTGAGTAGTTAATTACAAATAACCCTACAGAGAAAGGAGAAAACAATGTCACAATATTAATTCCCATGAGTATGCAGGTTGATTTTTCCATTCAGATCCATTGCAGTGTTGGTGATGTGCTATAAGGTTTAAAAAAGCAACAAGACAAACTCCCCCCTCCCCAGACATTGAGGAGTTTCATAGCTGTGCATGATAGTTACGTCTTAGGCCAGGTTTTTATGCTATACTGAATTGAAGGATGCAGAAATAGAGTGTACCTGCTGTCTTTTTAAGTAGACATAATGCAAGTCAGGCTACTTGCATTATGGTGGGGGGAATGTACAAATGCATTGAATTCAGAGTGTATAGTGTATCAATAGAATAAATAGAAAACTTGGATTCTGTGAGTATTTAAAGAGACATTCAAATGAGTCAGAACCCATACTGAAAATATGATGATTTAACTACTATTGATTTAATTTGAAAATACTGTTGTTCATCTATAGATTTTGCAAAATGAAATGCTTAAAATAAGTAGGAGTTTAAAAATATTAAAAAACGTACACCCCAATATTAATGGAATAGTGAATATCTTGTAATATAGTAACCTTTGATAATATTTTTGGGGTTAGGTTTTATTTACACTGCTACATAAACTTCACATTTGCAGTTCTAAGTTCATCATCGTGGTTTCTAAGCAGTCTTTGGAATTAAGCTTCCTCTGCAAGAAGAGTCGTTATGGAGCTTACAGAAAAAACTAAACCTGCATTCTTTAGTTTGAAGACTTGAGTTATTGCAAAGGGAATATCTAGTCTGACCACAGCATTTTCTCTCTCTGACTTTGAAGCCTGGCTTAGTGGGAAAATGGTTTTCAGTAATAAAGGAACCCATCTTATGTAAGAGCAATGGTGAAGTGAATTGCTACTCATCTTCAGATAGCCTCCTGCTTTTCTTTCTCTTATTGCATATGTAATACCCTTTGAAACAAACTAAATAATTTAGAAGGAAATAGTCAAATTCCTTTCCTTCTGTGTGAAACCATATTTTTCCTTAGTTTGTGGTGGGACTGTAACAACGGAAACTCCTGCTACATTGTAGGGTACATTGGCCCCATTTGTTTGCACACACACACACATATGTGGTCTGTCATCAGACTTAATCCGTCATCAGGCATAGGTGTTCTTGTCTGCAGGCTTTTATTGCTCCATACAGCAAATGTATGAAACCCAGGATGCTGGGAAGGCACAAAAGCGGTTTTTTTGGCAATGAAAACTTAGCTAATATAAGATAATACATTGATGAAAATATGTATCTATTTGAAGGAGAGAATGTTCTTGGCAATTACCCTTTTTGATTATGGGAAATGTGTATTTTTCTACAGCCAAACTAAACTTGCAGTGGTGATGTTAATACCATTTCCCTTCCCTGCTAATTATACAGATTGCAAATTCCATGGTAAGTACATGGACAGGACCACCAGCCATGAAGTCACTCTTTACCCGAATGTTTTGTTGTAAGACTTGTCCAAACATTGTGAAGACGAACAACTTCATGAACTTTCAAAGCTACTTTCTGCAAAAGGTAAAATTTATTTTTTTCACTGAATGTTTTAAAAGAAATGTCAAAATACAAAAATGTTCCTACGGTTGACAACTACAGAAACATGGGTAGCACAGTCCTGCTTTACCCTTTCATAAAAATCCAAAATAACTAGTTCTTTCTTATATGGCATCTGTTTGTTCCATCTTAGTCAAAAATCAGTTAACAAAATTTTAGCAATTTTTTCCGAGTAGCTGAAGTTAAATTAGCAGTTTCTTCAGAAGAATGGAGTACATATAATAATTACTTGTAAATATTTATGAGCTCATTCTTAAATAGAGTTTATTGCACAGCAACAAAGCCTCTTTTGTATGTTTTAGGTGAATTCAGCAGCTGCCTTTATTCATTAATGGAAATTATATCATACTGCAAATAAAATCTCATAAATCTTATCTTTAATTGGTGGGCTTTTTAGTTCAAGGTACTGCATAATCTTTCTTGCCCTCTCCTTTGTATTAGTTGGCAACATCATGTATTGCTTATACATACAACTGCAGCTTATTTTGATGTTAATGCAGTTGTTTTTTACTGGGACCTGTAGTTGTTGTACAGTGGATAACAAAATGGATGACAATTGTTTTCTCTCAAGGTTCACTTTATAACAGTTTAGGACGAGAGGAAATGGCCTCAAGTTGCGCCAAGGGAGGTTTAGATTGGACATTAGGAAAAATTTTTTTACTGAAAGAGGTTAAACATTGGAACAGGCTGCCCAGGGAAGTGGTTGAGTCACCATCCCTGGAGGTATTTAAAAGACATGTAGATGAGGTGCTTAGGGACATGGTTTAGTGGGCATGGTGGTGTTGAGTTGATGGTTGGACTTGATGATCGTAGAGGTCTTTTCCAACCTTGATGATTCTATGAATCTATGATTCTATAATTATTGGATGATTGAGTTCTTATTTCACAGATTTCATATTCCTGATTACGGAGAAAACTTAAATTTTGTTTTCTTGCTCTGTCCAAAACTACTTCATCCTTGTCCCCACCAGTCTCTTTTTTGGACCTTCTTTTGTATTTTCCTGTTCTTTTTGTCATTGTTCATTCTTTCCCACTAAATCTTACACTTTTCTCCCTTTTAATCCCGTCTCCCAAGTTTATAGATCTAGAGTAAGATTCCTAAATCTATGTGAATGGAGCCTAAGAGAGCTGCTTAGCTCATTCTAAAATAAATACCTAATCAGGCTAATACCTGTCTGGCTAATAATTCTTTAGACTTCACTGACTGTATTGGATCTATACGTCTTGGTGATAATGGAAGCTTAGACGTGTTCACATGAAAACACCCAAATCCAGTGTCTGTCTAAGAAGTAGTTCATCATCATTTTCTATGTTTCATTATTTTTCATTTGTTATCTTTTTGATAGTGCCTTGACTTGAGAGTCTTTTCTTGGATATACAGTTTTTTTGAATGTCTGCAGTATGACTAATTGTTGAGCAATAATTACACAGTTTATTTGATCTGAAAATTATATAGCATGTGGTATGACTTTCAAAAAGCATTTAAATACAACTTTTCAGAGATTTGCTATTGTAAAATGGTTAATTGCTCATTTTCAGGATGTAGCACTTTTCAGGGTGTAACTATCATTTCACTAATCTAAGAATGACGTTAGTATTAATTTTATTACACAGACTATGCCTGTTGCCATGGCCCTTCTAAGAGATGTTCACAACCTCTGTCCTAAGGAGGTTTTAATGTTTATTTTGGATTTGATCAAATATAACGATAACAGGAAGAATAAGGTAAAGAATGTGTCTATTTTAATCTCTCACTTTTTTGTTGAAAAAAGTCTCAGTTAAGATAACGCATGATGTTTTATGCCATTAATGTAAATATCTGTCTAGGAGAGTTGATGAAAAGGTGATACATTAAACTCAGCAGTAAATGTTACAGAATGTTCTGTGGCTGACATTTCTATGGCAGCATTTCTTGGATGTTTCAAAGCTCTTTGTACTTGTTGACTTACTAAGGACCTGCCTGTCTTCATTTGCACACATACTTTTCTTGCTTTACTCTTTTTCATTCAAAAGACCCATGTGTTTTGAGAAAATGTGCATGAGGCTAACATGTAGCATGCAAAATTAAGCACTGGTTTGTTGGGGTTTTTTTTCACCTTGAGAAGAGTATTTGATAACAGCAAAGAAAAGAAATAATCTTTTTTTAAATGGTATACAGAACTCTCGGATTCTGGGTTGTGAATGTCAGCTGTAGCTCACAGAACTGGACTGTCTTCATCTAGTTAAATAACAGCTGAAACCCAGGTTAATATTGTTCCATCACTAAATTGAAGCATCTGGGTTGGAAGTGTTGTCATCTAAAGTTCCTTCCCACACAAACCACTGCTGAAGGATGATTAGATGACCTTTAAGATCCTGAGATGATACAAAATTCTAGCTCCCTAGCTACAGATGAAGTCTACAATTGCTAGGAGCCCAGCATATGATTTTCCCAGCTAAGTAGCCAAGTTAAGTGCAACAAATCTGAAGCCTCTTAAGCCTCACTTTCTTGTGTGTAGAAACACATACTGTAACAAGACACTTGTTGCAAGATTACTGAAATAAGAGGATGATGGAGGGTGGAGAGGTAGAGAGTTAGACACGTGAATGTAAGCACAGTAGTCACAGAATGTGGTGAGTTGTGCTAACATCTCCCCACCACCAAAGGAGAGATCCCACTCACTTTTCCAAGTGTCCCTACCATGCGTGTATTTGACATCTTCTGCTGGATCTGACAGAAACTGGATTTGTTTAGATTAAATTAACTAATATTCAAATCCAGTACTTTTTTCTGCTTTGTAAATTTTCTTTTTATACTTCTTGCTGCTTACTAAATTAACACCACCAAAAAATGCAACAGCCAGCACGACGGAAGGGGTGAAACTGTGAGCCCAGGTAAAAGGAGCAAATGAAGAAGCAAAATTTTCCTCGCTAAGCAGCAGTGAGCCCATTAGTTCACCTCAGGAGCTTGTGAAGTTGCTATCTAGATAAACTGTCTGATTTTCTGAGGTGCTAAGCACCCATTAACCTTGGTAACCTTGGTTCTGAATATAGAAACAGACAGGTAGTTTTAGATGCTCACATTTAGAAATAATGGCTTTTATTTTCCATATCTGGAAAAATTTCAATGCCTGATTTTTCCATTTTTATAAAACAATGTATTACTATTAATATGCTTGTATTACTATTAACATGCTCTTATCACAGAGTGAAGATTAATGATTGATAGTATGTCTGCTTGCTCAATCACTCTCAAATCCATTTTCAGAACAAGTTTATTCCTGTTTTGCGTTCTCATGTAGTTTCTCCCAAGGTTTTTAAGATCTTGTTCTGTAGCAGTGCTTCAGCATGTCTTAGCTTTTAAAGAATATATATTGTTATATTTGCTTGTATTTAAATGCTGTTTTTATCTAGTTTTCAGACAACTACTATCGTGCTGAGCTGATTGATGCCCTTGCCAACTCTGTAACTCCTGCAGTCAGTGTGAACAATGAAGTTCGAACATTGGATAACTTAAATCCTGATGTTCGACTTATTCTTGAGGAAATTACCCGTTTCCTAAATATGGAGAAGCTTCTTCCCAGTTACAGGCATACCATTACAGTCAGGTGTGGTTTAATAATTGTTGTACACATGAAGAGAGCAGACACATTAATGCAACTTTTTTGGTTTTTATGTACCCTTCTGTAGTTAGTATTTGAGATTTTAGCTTTCATGTCTTGATCTTAAATGTCAAATTCCCTCCAGTTTCCAAAAGCTGATAGTGCAAGTTTGTCTCAATTGCTTTATTTTTCAACATTGATTTCTATCAATGTAGACTTTTAATAGCAGGCATAAGTTGATCATACTTGTGCCTTTTTAAGAAGAGCATTTATGAAAGTTTTGCAAAAGGTAGCCTTTTAACAATATCTGTAGAGTACACACATAATCTGAGCTGTGTTTTCTCTGTAAGTTAGTACAGTTCTACTGAAACCAAACAATGGATTTGACACAGTGGGGAATTTTGTTTGTGTTTCTGCCTAATTCAGAGGTAATGAGAGCTATGTGTTAATGCTGTGAAAGTAATTGTAACATGTTAATTTGGATAATATAATTCTAGAACAATTGCAGTACTTGATTTTGAAGAAAGTAATTTTACTCTTCTTGGCTGGCATTCCAGAAACCTAATGTAAATTTCCTCTTTCTACCACATCTAGCTGTTTAAAAGCTATTCGAGTGCTTCAGAAGAATGGTCATGTCCCAAGTGATCCTGCTCTCTTCAAGTCATATGCAGAATATGGGCACTTCGTAGATGTCCGAATAGCAGCATTGGAGGCTGTCGTTGATTACACAAAAGGTACTTTTTTCAAGTATTCTGACACTTTGTAACACTTTTGATATAGTAGAAAAGTGTAATACTTACCTCATTAATATTAGGTTGAAATACTGTCCACCAGAAGAGCTTGTGTGATGACAGATGTATTGATAAGAAGCTGAGATTGCTATTAATGCTTTGTCCTAGAGAATGCAAGTTTTATGAAGATGTGGTGAGCATTGTTTCTCAGTGTCTTGCAAATTGAATCAAATAGCTAAGTTTTGAAATAATGAGTAAACAGCACAATGAGTAGTGGTAAGGGGTTTTGGTAGTTTCTTTTAAGACTTCGTTTTCTGTGATTTTGATTCAGTTGAGTTCAGCCATAATTGCTAGTAAAAGTTCTTGGTTTTGCTTTACCTTCTTGCTAATCTCTTTATTTTGCCTTTTGCGTGCATCTTATGGTTATAAAGTTTGGAAACTTAGATTATTTTAATGGTTATTGGTTGATTCTGCTTTGCAATTCCTTATACATAGCTTATGTTTGTGAGATGTTTCCTTTTTTTTAATATTGTCTTTATCTTAGACTGTTGCAGGTCCTTTCTTAAATGCCATTTGAAGTTGAAATTCAATCCTGACAGATTTTCTAGAGGTAGTTAGAAATTATAGCTTTAATGATTTGCATTTTATAAAATGAATTTAGTACTACATTGGCCTGTTCATTTATTTGGGTTAGTCTCTCTCTGTTCAGCAAATTTGTGACAGCTCTTGTGTTTGAAGCATTATCCCTATTAAAGTGGCCAAATCTTTCAGTTCTTCCTCTGTGAACAGGCTGGTGATTCTAGACTTCTAATTCTTCTGCCTCAAATTTCATGTTTTCATTTTCAGGGTAATGGGGACTTTCCTTTGTTTTTTGCATGAATAATTGTTTTCTTTTTTTTATCAGGGCTTTATTACTTTGATCTCACTGATTACACTGATCTCACTTATTACTTTGTCCAAAGACTTCTCAAACTAGATAGGCAATGGGAGGTTTTAAGTCAATTGGAGTCTTTGAGTGAATGCATCTGGCAGAATTTGGATGTATGCTTACAGACTGAAACCAGACTGTAATACAGAAAAACTAATAACTTCAGGGGAGACTGTGCACTGAGTGTCACTCTCAAGCTCAGGCCTCAGTCTTGTAATTCACCAGGCATTCTGGATTCATAACGCACTGCACATGTACCATTTAGTGACCCTGAGAGGGATACCCAGCTAGAATTCAGAAGTCTGCTGATGCTGTGCATCTCTCTCTCTGTTAGGCTGCTCTTTTTGTTTCTCCCTTCATAAAGTGTTAGTGGAAAGATTTGCTGGAGGATGAAAAGCTTACTCATCAGCCTGCTTCCTTTAGAATAATCTCCTCACTAATTCATTCCACCCTTTGGAAAGACAAACTGATAGAAATAATGTTTTCTCATTAAATTCTTGACCTTTTATGGGTAGTGTTTATAGTTAATAACTGACTTGGATAAGAAAGTGTTTGTACTGCAAAGTAATATAGTACATCTTTAAAACAGCTGATCAAATGGGTTACTGTATAAGCACGATAGGGTAAGTTGCTCGAAATACTCTACAGGAAGGTAAAACTTGAATGGTAATAAATAGTAGAAAGATTACTTGAAGAAATCAGTGCTTGGGCTGAACATAATTTTTGACTGAACTCACTGTGAGATCTGGAAATGATGGATTAGAGTATTACTGTACCTAACTGCCTTGCCCCTTGCCAAAGACTTTTTCTCTGATGCAAGGTAGCAGATGCAAATATCTATCTGCTATAAAGTCACTACAATTCACAACACAACCTACTGTCTAACTGGTCATCAGTATCATTTCTCAAATACAACCTTCCAGCACTGAACACATCAGCTTCTGCTCCTAAGCAGTAAGACTGGTAAGTTTTTGGTGGAGGGGTAAATCTGGAAGCTCAGTGTGCTAACCGACTTCTTCAGCTACCCATATAGAAGTTAGCAGCGCTTGTCTCGCAGAGCCCTAAAGCTGGCTTTGGAAGGAGAAATGATTGGCCGTTTATTGCCAAGAGGTCTGATTCTCGTTGTTCCCAGTTACCTGGTTTCCAGTTCATACTGGATGTAAACCAGCAGCTATCAAATGCCTGTTGCTTGTGCCAAAGCTGGCTTTTTAACAGTTCTTGTAAAGGAAGCTGACAGATTTTGTAATTTCCATAAAAAGGAAAGTCTGTATTTTCTGGGGCACTGTGGAACTCCCATGTTTTTCTATCAACTCTCAGGGTAGGAATAGCAATGCCTTTTTTTAAGTTACTTTAAAAGAAATAATTTCTCCGTGGAACTGAATAAGTTGTTTTCTTTGCTGTTAATAGTAAGGCTTTTTTTGAGACACAGTAACTCTGTAAAATGCTTGAAGCAGCGTATAAGGACTTGGACAGTTGATCTAAACTGGCTTGAAGTGAATAGAGTTTATTAACTTTTTAAAGTTAGCTTCTGATAGTTATATGACTATTAGTAGTTATATGTATATAACAAAGCAGTTGCATATTTATAAGGGGTAACAGCAAACTGTTCTAAATAAATATCCATGATTATCTAATCTGACGAATGTAGGGTCTCAGAAATGCTCTGCTCTAATTGAGAACTGATACACCATCTCTTGTAATTTGAAAAAAATCTCAAGAGGATTTTTACTTCAGAAAGCAATCACTTGTTTTTATGTCTACCAGAAGTATGAAAGTCTACACATCTTTCTTTTCCCACAGCCTTCTCCTAGACCAATTGGCAAGATACAGAGAGGATGGGTGGTCTGTGAGATGGGTAGGAAGTTGAGTCATGGGCCGCACTCAGAGGATGGCGATCAATGGTTTTTACTCAGGCTTGGCAGCCTGTCACAAGTGGGGTCCCCCGAGGAATGTCTTCATAAATGATCTGGACAACAGCATTGAAAGCAGCCTCACCAAGTTTGCTGATGAGGTGGTGGGGTGGGTGGTGAGGTGGACACGCCAGAAGGGAGAGCCATCTTACAGAGAGACCTGGACAGGCTGGAAGAGTGGGCAAGCAAAAACTGTACGAAGCTCAACAAAGACAAGTGCAAAGTCCTGCACCTGGGACAACATAACCGAAGAGCCCAGTACAGGCCAGGATCTGTGTGGTTGGGGAGCAGTGTTGCTGAAAGGGACCTGGGGGTCCTCGTGGACAAACAAGCTGACCATGAGTCAGCAGTGTGCTGCTGCGGCAGCGAAGGCAAGTCGGATCCTGGGCTGCATCTGCGGGGGCATTACTAGCAGAGAGAAAGATGTGATGATCCCACTCTACTCAGTTCTTGTCAGGCCACACCTGGAATATTGCGTCCAGTTCTGGCCCCCACAATTCAAGAAGGACATGGATAGACTGGAGAGGGTCCAGAGGAGGGCCACGAAGATGATCAGAGGGCTGGAGAACCTGCCCTGAGGGAAGACTGAAGGAGTTAGGTCTTTTCTCCCTGGAGAAGAGAAGGCTTGGGGGGATGTCATCGCAATACTTGAGTACTTAAAGGGCGGCTACAAAGAGGATGTAGACTCTCTCTTCACAAGTAGTCACATGGAGAGGTTAAGGGGCAACAGGTACAAGTTGCACCAGGAGAGGCTTCATCTTGATATAAGAAAGACATTTTTTACAGTGAGAACAATCAATCAGTGGAACAACCTCCCCAGGGATGTGGTGGGGTCCCCATCACTGGAGGTTTTCAAGATGCAATTGGACAGGGTGCTAGATAATCCCACCTAGGCTCCCTTTCCCATGAAAGGTTGGACCAGATGATCTTTTGAGGTCACTTCCAAACTGGGCTGTTGCATGATTCTATGATTCTGCTGGCTAATAAGATTTGTTCTGCCCAAGGTCAGGTTTAATTTGTCATTGCTCCCCAAAATGTTTCATAGTTGCTATATAAATTTGAAGAGCAGGTTAAATGTGTTAGTATCAAAGCTTTGGAAGTCTTGCAGACCTAGTTTACGCTATAAGGCAAATAGCAGGGAAGACTTTATTTCAAGCACAAATAAGTTTAAGAAGCAAAAAAGACTTTTTTTTTTTTTTAACCACAAAAGTATGGTGTTTCTTGGTTCTGTTATCCAGTACTATTAGCCTAAAGAATTCAGGCTAATTAGACTTCTCATTTTCTGATCAAAAAACATTTTAAAATCCCTTTTGTTAGCAGTTGAAATAATTGCAGCTTGCTTATGATTGTGACTTAATGTGTTCACTATGTTGTGAGTCTTTGCTGCATGGTTATACAATATTATTTTTTCTTCCATGCAAAACAACTTTTGTATGCAGTGTTCTAGCTGCCCTCTATCCCAAGCAAGGTAGCTGCCAGGAAAAGCAGCTGTGCATGGAGTTGAGCACAGGCAGTCATTAATCCCTTAAAAGTATGTCCTAGGCGTAGCTTTTCAGAGAATTCTCCGATTCGTAGGGCAAATCTGAGATTGCAGTTATGGTCTGAATGGATACAAATTTGCTCTGGTATCATCCAGAACTGTGTAGCCATGGTCTGAATGGTGCAGAATGTGAACTAATACATTCAGCCTCTAAACAGGGCTTATCAGCCCGGTTCAGTGCCTCGCCAGTATAACCAGTTCTGTTGTGATTAGACTGTAGGAAGAGCAGAGCTGACTTGCAAGTGGCCTGCAAAAGACTATTCAGCCATCTTGTAAGCAATATTATAATGTAGTTTTTAATTGCTTGGTTGCCTCCTCCCAACCCAAGAAGAGATCTTATGTTCTAGTTGTCTAAAGTATTTAAAGAACTTCTAATAGAACTGAAGTGCTGATTCTCATAATTTCAATAATTGCCTCTTCCTTTAAAAGCAGCTTACTCTAGAATAACAAGGGAATAATAGGTATTAGAATTGGTTGGACTAGAAAAGTTGTATTTAAAAATTATTGATTGAAAACTGACTGAGATCAGGAAGGAAAGTTGAACTGAAAATACAGTAGGCTTGGGCAAGAAGGAAATACATTGCTAGGACCACAAAATGGAAAGCAACAGAAATGTTTTTGGAGCTGCCTACACAGGAATTGGTATACTCCAAATTCTGAAGTAAAGCAAAGCCTTAGCAAGCTCTTCATTGTTTTGAGGAAATGAGAATACTGCCTTAAAAATCTTATGATTATGCACCTGAGAAAAAGATTACATAAAAATTCTTTCATTTTTTGTGTAATCGGTGATGATAATATCCTGTGTTGTTTCCTATTTTGCAATGTTACTCTGACAATCAAAGGAATTTTGTAATGTAATTTAAATTTTAAGCTAACAAGCTGATTTTGTTTCCAAAAATGTCAGGCAGCAGTTTTCTAGAAGCATGTGGTGATAAGTTTCAAAATACATTTTAATTGCAAAGTATACTGTTTTAAAAAAATAAGGAAGGCTACTGAGAGGAGTATGCTTGCGGTTTTGTATGAGTCCTATAGTCTTCCTCTTTCTATCCTATTTATAGATAATAATCTTTCACAGATTCTTCTGTATGAGAATTATATATTCTCTATTCCCTATAGAAAATATTATACTTCTGATGGTTGAAAGGATATTTCAATGCATTCATTTTAGGAAGCACACAATATCAAGACGATCATTTACTCTGTGATATTCCCAATCAGTGCTCATGAGTGACAGAGTTACCTGCTAATAGTCAATTGGCGGTTACTGAACAATTGAGGCATGAGGGAGTTTCGTGCACATTTCTATTTTAGTGTAAAATAAACCACCTTTTACTTTGAATTTGCACTATAATTAATGAAATTCCTCTTTAGTTGCAGTGATTCAAGCTCTTTGTGTGCTAATTCAGGAACTTGTGATTGTCTTGATCAAAATCCTTCCAGTTTATGTATATTTATAGGCATTTTATTTTATTTTTCTTTGCAGTTGATAGGAGCTATGAAGAGCTACAGTGGCTGCTTACTATGGTTCAGAATGATCCTGTACCCTACATAAGGTTAGTGAGTAATAAAGAGCCAGTATTTTCACTAATGCTGGAACTACTAAGTAAATTCTTGGCCTGGAATCACTAGAATAGATCAAGTGCTTAACTGCGTAATACTTCTTCCCAAAACTGTTTTTTCTTCTTGTTATTTTCTATAAATTGAAATGTGTTTTGATGTTTCAACAGTTCACATCTCAAAAATTAATATACTCTGTTCTTATTCTCCATTATATTATTTTTGTCTTTTATGTTCTACCCCTGTGATCATAAATAAGTGTATAAATCTGATGTTGCGTATGGCAAAAAGACGGTGATACTTAGTAAAGACAAAGGTTGAGATATAGTGCACACAATGTTTTGCCAGCAAGGAGTGTAAAGCAACTGTTAGACTGTAGATGGGGTGAAAGGATAACATGTGAGAACATGGTGTAATTTCTGGTATTGCCTGTTTCAACTTTGTTTTCACCAATGAGTGGTTGGATATTTTAGCACATTCATTATAAACCCTTGAACACCAAGGTTCATAATAATTGTTTTTCCCCAACACGTTCTTCTTATGGCCACCATTAAAATACTGAGATTAATGATACTACTTTTACTCTATCTCTCTATAGGTGTATTCTTACAAAAATCATAGCTGCAAAATTGTTCTCTGTTTTATTTCTATCATTCTTGTTAATGAAAGTAGATACAATTAGACTCACTAGAGGAGGTTTAGCTTCAGTCTGGGAAGGAGATTTAATTTGATTTGTATCTTTTTAAAGAGGAGTTTAAATTTTGAATTGAGTGCTATATGTAGGCCTCTTCTTAAAGAAAAGGAAAAAAACCTATCTTTGAGTATCAAATGTGTAAGACAGCAATGGGAAAGCTGGCTATATGGGGAAAATAGTTAAAATAGTAAATAATGGAACAAATAATTATTGTCATTCATAAAATGTTTTCAAGGCCAAGTTTAAAGAAAGTGGGGACAAATGTACCTACTTTCAGCTCAGTGTGTAAGTTGTAAGCAAACATGTTAAGTGCAGAATTTTTATACACTGGTGTAACTTAAGAGATGACAGTGTTCCTTTCCAGAAGGATGTGCAAGTCACTGGTTTTGGTCCTGTCATTTTGTATCAGTGATAAACATTTAAAGTTATTTAAAAACTCTTCGGTGTCAGTATGTAAGGAGTTTATAAGCCAATGTTCCTCCTTCTTTGTAATTATCAAGTCAGTGTGCAAAAAAGATTGTTACTAAACAGAAGAGCATAACGTAGCCTACAATTTTGTACCTAACTGTTAAAAATTATGTCTAATAACATCCTGTTGCTTTGCACCTTAGTTTTTAAGTTATATTGCTGATGGTAAATCTCTGTCTATGCATATTGTGGACAGAAGGAAGAACTAAAAGCATAAAACATTGATTAAAATTTTGGAAGAAATCCTGTCTTGAATAAGTCTGTAAGAATATTGGAAACTGAACAGACTTTGTATTCTTAGTGTATTCATTTGAATTTAATAAAAGTGTTTTTTTCTATTGCTTTTTCAGGCATAAGATTCTGGATATGCTGACTAAGAATCCGCCTTTTACCAAGAACATGGAGTCCCCTTTATGTAACGAAGCTTTGGTAGATCAACTTTGGAAACTGATGAATTCAGGTTGGGTTTTGGTTTGTTTGTTGTTTGGTTGTTTTTTGGGTTTTTTTATTGTAAGGTTTTTCGACATAAGTGTTAAAGACTTGCTTCAGAATATGGAAAGAGCTTTCTTAGATAATTAGAAATTGAAAATTCAGTCTCAGAATTTCAATGTCACATCGTACCTCCAGAACTTTCTCAGTGACACAGGGTACCAAACCTCCTTGTTTTTCATTATTTTGTCTACTACTGTAATGTGCTTTGACGTACTTTGGCACAGAATGATTCTTTGACCCAGACGTTCAAAGCAAATGTTCCCTCAAATGATGGTGTCTGTGTTACCTTTTTCTTTATAATTTGCTTTAGATAGTCTCTCTTTGTCCTCTTTTACTGAACTCTGAGAGAATATGAGAGGATAACATTTGTATAGATAATTTAAACGAGATTTCTAGAAGTGTATTATAAACCTAAGACTCAATTTGCCTTGTGTGATTAGGAAAGATCCTAATGAGAGAAGGGTTTGCATCTTTACCATTGACCTGTTTTTCATTACTGAAGCAGTTTTATCCAGTCGTGACAAACTGCCCTTTAACATCTGGCTCATTACTACATAGATTACATATAAATGTTTATGTAGCTTATTTAGGTCATTGAAGGCTGTCTCTTCTCTGTATATCATTGTTTTTAGTGTTTAAAAGTTTACAGCTACACTACAGGGGTTGAAGTTGGAGACTACTAGTTCAGTTCTGTAGGATTTGCCAAGTGTCAGGCACAGAAAATAAACAATTTTGATGTTCCCATCAGAGAGTTTGTTTTTCCTTTTTCTTGAGAGAAGAGTGTGCGCAGTGTTACTTGCAACCATTACCTCTTTTTGCAGGTAACAAATAGGGTACGCGTTCTTATTATGATTCATGGGGCTTTAAGTACTTAAATTTCTGGGCATCGAGATGACATAATGTTTCAGTTTATTTTCTCTAAGGGATAACTGTAGCATTCCAGGGTACCTTGAAAAAATGTTTGTTAATGTGAGACAAGTTAGTAGCCAGGTTTAAAGCTTCATGATTCTAGAATCATGAGTTGCTTTCATTTAACATAAGCACATGCAATAAAAAACAGAATCTGATTGATATATGCAATCTTTTTTTTTCCTTCTGTGTTAGTCTGCATTAAATTGATAATGCTCACAAGTTCCAAAGGTTGCAGAGAAATTCAGCAACGAATTGTATTTAAGCTTAGCTGTTCCACTGGAAAAGGAGAGAGATACTGAATGGGAATTCATCATATCATTTTAAGATGTACTATTTAAGAAGTTGAGTAAATTATTTATTGTTAAAATATTAGAATAGTTTTAAAATTAATATTTGTGAATGTGTCATTCTCTGGAGAGTATTTTAATGTTAGAAATGTCTAGATTAATATTCATATCGCTTTCTCCTTACCCAGCTGTTCATGAAACTCATCAGAGTTACTTGTAACTGGGTAAGTGTATGTACAGCTAAGCTTACTCAAAACACTATTCGGCCCCTTGAAGCTTAGTATTTACAGGGATAGATCTTGTAATTTTATTTTGTGCTAAGTCTTGCACAGCCACATTAACATGGCAGTTGGCACATCTGTGTCTTGTTTACCTGATATAGTTCTATTCCTTTGTGGAACAATATGTTCAATAAACTTGCAATCAGTCAAGAGCTAGGCTGAGTTAACACCAGAATCACTGAATTTGCAGCGTTGCACCAGATGTTAGATGTGTTTCTGTTGTGATTGGTGCCAAATGTGCTTTGACCATTTGTGTATGAAAATAAAAAAAGCAGTACAGAGTTTGCAGTGAAAAATAAAATCAATAAAGCATTGCTTTGTGCAGTAAGAACACATATTTCCAGTATGAATACTCCAGATAAAGTATTGCATATCCAGTGAAGTATGTGACATAGTAGTGACATCAAAAAGCACGTTTATGCATTGCTGGTTTGTGTTCTCTGTCAGTGGGGTTTCAGAGGGTACAGATCGTAGTCATGCTTAAGGCTGCTATTACATTTCATGGAATACATAGGCAAGTGTGACCAAATCCACTGATATGGGGAGCCAGTTTGCTAACAAAATGTTCTACTTAATTGTCCGATAGTAAAACCTAAAGTGAAACTTTAAAAATAAAAGCATATGGGTGTGATTATTTTCCTTTTATTTTTCGTTACGTTATTATAGCACTTAGTTTCCCAGTCTTGTTCTACTAAACACGTCCAGCTTACAACCCAAACAACTTAAAGCCTTCCTTTTGAACAGGATGTAGCATGTGAGTTTGAGTCAGTAAGAGGCAGGAATAATGAGGGAAGTGTATCTTAAGCACAGAAAATGTCATAGTCTGGCGGATCCAGATCACTTAAACTGTCTTGTGGGGGAGGAGAAGATTGTATCTCTGTATTAACAATAATCTCTTTTGGATTTTAGGAACTTCACATGACTGGAGATTACGATGTGGTGCTGTGGACCTCTATTTCACACTTTTTGGCCTCAGCAGACCTTCTTGTTTACCATTACCAGAGCTTGGACTTGTTCTTAATCTGAAAGAAAAGAAGGCTGTACTTAATCCAACGATTATCCCTGAATCAGTTGCAAATAATCAGGAACCTGTGAATAGTACTAACAATCACGGACAGTCAGTAGGATTTCAGAACACCGTAAGCACAAACCATCTGCATACATCCCATTCAGCTGGCTCTGTGTCCTTGCGTTGGTTGCTGATTTAATTTTGTATTGTGTTCAAGCTTCTCATGCTTTACCTAAGCTACCTTTATACCTTGTTACTCTTTATTCCTTCCGCTTGAAAAGCTGGCATATAGCATAACTTTTTGACTTTAACTGTTTTGCATAGTGTATGCAAGCTTTTTACTTGTTTTTTCTAGTCTCATAATTTCTGTTGTTTATAAAACTTTACTTTTTCTATATTGCTTATAAGACATGAAGTGATTCACAGAAATGTTTGATGCTGTGATGAAAACTTTTTTTTATTAGGCTAAGAATATTGCTTATAGGCAAGTTATGCAATTTTCCAAAACAAAACCTTTTATCAGTAAATTTATTACATCTTAAAATACATAGTACAGCTCTTTTTAAACAACTTTAAGAGATGTGAAAGTTGGAACTTTAACACATCTTCGTTGAACACTTGAATCTGACTATTTAGTACAGTGCTCTGAAGGATTTGTAACAACTTCTGAAAAATTGCATACATTAAGTTTGGTATCTTTCTGGCGTCGGAGGCTTCAGTCCTAATACATAATCCATTGTGTAGTTAGAAAATGGATCTTACAAGCTATTCAAGTCATACTTTTCTTAAGAATAACTGCCACTGCTGCAAGACTAAGTCTTTTTGTTGGACAAATTCAATTATGAGGGAAAAAACTCAACGGACATGGAAATAATGAGTAATTTTCTTAACAGTTTCAAAACCTACATTTGATTGAAACTGCTTAGGAGTAAATCCTGAAAGAGAACGTGAACATGTGGTTAGCATGTTTGAAACTCTTTCCACCCTTTTGAATGGGACAGTTTACAGTTACTTTATCAGTCCGTAGTTAATTTCTAAATTGTTCTTATTCAGAAGTATACTGAGAGTGCAAACTATCACAGTACCTTGCAGGCTATTTCCAGTAGGGGGAGAAAATGATGATGGAGTCAAATATCATTAGACCTACCCTACATATTTACAGAACATGTAACAAGTTCTAATTTGCTGCGCACAGACATCAGAATTAAATAGCAGGAGACATTTTGTTGGCAGATTTTTAGGCTACAGTTCAGTGAACATCCAAACTTTTTTAGTAGCCAGACTATCTTAATCAAAATATTTCCTCTTAGCTCTTCTTTTTCCTATACTGTCCTCTCCCTTGTGCTAGCACAGTTGTTGCTGCATAGTGAGCTGGATCAGGGGAGGATCTGGTTGGAAAATACCTTTATGAACAGATATTTCCTCCTGGGTCAGCTGCCTGAATCCAGTTCATCAGGTAGTTATACAAATGCTTGTGGCGGCCCAGGACAGTGAGGAAGGGGAAGAGGCTGCTTCTTCTAGCAGCAGTACTGGCTTACACTAGTCTGAAAATACAGCATTAGTATAAGCCTCAACTCACACTTCATCCCTCGTATCTTCTTCTATGCCTCATCTCCATTCTCCTACCCCTTACTTTGTTAAAGTTACCATTTTCGCTGTAACTTCCCCAAAATTCAGGGAACTGATTTTCCTTGTAAAAAAAAACAAACCAGTAATATAAAACAAAGGCTGCCTCTCACATCGGCCAAAGCTTATCCAAAAGTGTTTCACAACAGCAGTGTGTTGGGTTGAATAATAGGGATGAAAAAAGGGAAATATGTATTTGAGGGGAAAAAAGAATTAACAGGTGATAGAATACATCAGATTAACTAGATTCTGAGAGCATAAACACTTTAAAACCAATACTGATAGACTTGTGACACTGAATTTGATGAGGATGATAGAAGTTCCCCACTTCATAAAATTGAATTTGAATTGTTCAGGGCAAGATTTTGTGGGGCTGGAGTGCCCTTTGTAGGATAGAGGAAGAGCAGTTCAGTGGAGCAGCATATGCTCTTGAGAGCCTATGATAAGGCTTTATCTAGTTTTTAGTGGGCTTTTAATTATGTTTGCTTCTGTGGGTACTTTATTTTTCCTTCTATATTTTGTGTATTGGACTTGTTGAAACACCTGTCTCCTGTTTTAATTACTATATGTGTAACTCAGTAGACTCTCCTGCTATTTTTGTATTCCTTTGACCCTGTTTTTTTGACAATCTAGGTAGTAATTTACAAAACAGTTTAACTCTTTTTAATAAATATTGTTGTGAAATCAAAAAAAAGCCCAAGTTATAAGTGCTCATTATGATTTGTATTCAACAAAGTAAGCATTGGCTTTTAAAGCTAACTAAAAGAAGATTTAGCTAAATCCCATGTGTAAATCGGAGGCTATCATAGTTTTTCAACTGAGATTTGGACTGAGGAGAGTCTGCGAAGCACAGATTTATAGAAAGGCTATTCAGAGGCAGCAAATGTTGTTGCACACCAACAGTACCACGATTGTGAGAAGGGACAGAAAAGATGCCAATGCTAGATATGCAGAGGGAGCAGGGATAGAAGTAAAGAGAAACTATGTTTGTAGGAGAGGTTGGCACAAATCCATACAGGGTTTTAGAAAATACTTTTTGCCAGAACTACAGGGAAAACTTTGTTCAAATCACCTACATTACTCGGAAGTGTTTTCAGCTATCAGGTCTCTTTTAGGCTGAAACATGGCTCTTGCTATCTTCTAATTCTGGTCTTTTAATGCTGCTTCAGGAGGATGATCATCTTATTAAGGAAACAGCATCCAGCATTTCTGGTCATCAGCAGGGGGTGAAGAGGAAGGCTGATATGCCACTCGGGTCTCCATTGGAGCCAGGGCAAATACTAGAGAAGAATGAAGACAGTAAAGTCAAACTCAAAATCAGAGTAAGAAATGGAAATTCAACTTGCACAATATGTAGGGTATTCAGAATAACAGCAGTGGCTTCTGCTGACTTCCCTTAAAGCTGTGTTCAAACAAAAGACGTGTTGTGTATATGTGTACAGTAGTTGTTACACTTACTTTGGCAAAAAAATTCCCATCAGATTCTTTATTGGCTGGCAAGAACTAAAGTTGACAGTTAATGCTTTTGTTCATGCAGTTTCACAGTAAATTAGAAAGAAGAAAAGACACTGACCCTTTTTAATTTTACTGAATTTTTATTCCTTTGCAGTGGTAGATATCACTTCCTTTCCCTCTCACCCTCAGTTTACCTCAAAAATAAAATATTTAAGTTCTATTTAGTGATATTGCTATGAATTATTAGCATCTGCTTATTTTTTTCCTGGTATCTTAGTTCTCAAACTCTCAAGAAGAGGAGGAAATTGATATGGACACAGTTCATGACAGTCAAGCCTTTATTTACCATCATTTGAATATGTTGGAGAGACCATCCACACCAGGTATGAGTAAATTTATTGGCAAAATGATAGTATGAATTTTCCAACTATTTGAGTTGTGGGTATTTTTTTGCTACTGATTATTCCCATACATACAGTGCTGGTAAGTGTTAAATGTTAAATGAATTCGAAGAAGTATGTGAAGGCTGCATTAGAACATTTCTTTAGCTTCCAGTATATTTATAGGTAACTCTGTACATGTGTGTTTTCATACATATCTAAGTAAGGCAAGTATGTATCATGCTTGTAAAAGTGAAAAGCTAAGGAATTAATAAAATAACATAAAGCTGAAATAGAACCCCATAGGCGTTAGGTAAAACTTACTTTGCCATAGTTGTCATTTAAAAAATAATAATTTTGAAGATTAACTTTAAAAAAAATAGCAAGACTATTCAGGTAAAAAAAAAATCTCTTATCTTAATGATTTATAACCTGACATCAGTAGTTAAAAAACATGCAAGCCTCAAAGATGCTTAGAAGGGCTTTTCAAAGTTGAAAAGATTGCATCTATGAGTAAAATGGTTTCATTTCAAGCACTTCTTTTCTTTTACTACTTCTCTTAGTATCTTTTTCATGAAATATTTGGCAAAATTACTTCTCAAAGAATAGCATTTCTTAAAAACCTTAAAGGAGGCTGAACTTCATTGACAAACTTCCGCCTTCTTTGCTTATCTGTCCGTAGCAAAGAAATTCAGTGGTTAGTCTCATTTTCTCAAAATATTTTAACCACATTTCTTTCTTAAGTTTGGTTCCAGAATGTGCTAGTGGAGCTAAGCTGAGGTAGTGTGACTATGTTACAAGCATTTTGAGAGATCTTCGGTACGCATCCAAAACAAGGTTTTAAGGTTGCAGTAGTGCAATGTGTAAAAGTGAAGTATTTGGCCTTAGAAGTAGGATTCAGAGTAATTACCCTCTTGCTTGTTTTTCTTTTTTATCCAGTGGTTGCCTAATGTAAAACACAAGTAGACCCTAGCAGCAGGATTTGGAATGTTGGTTCTGTCTTGAGTGCCCTAGGTCCTGAGCTACGCTGACAGGCGACCTCATCTGCTTTCCCTGTGACCTGGCAATTTAGCAGCCACGTTTTAAGAGAAGGGCTGGTGGCCTGATCTCCTGCTGAGGCCGGTGCCTTGGTGCTGGCTGGGGGTGTGGAAGCTGTAGGCTCATACTCCCTTAGGGCCTAGGACTTACGTTTTTACTTCCTTGGCAGATGCTCTAGCCACTAAGGAGTTTTTTGGTTTTTTTTTATAAAAGGTAACTGTTGTCATTGCTCAGCTGACAAATTAAGTTCATATGGGGATATAAAACACAGGGAGGTCTAGTTTCTGGATTCCAGATGGCCTTTGGTTAATGACATGGGCCTGTACAGCCAGCTCCATCAGGACGGATTTGCTGTTAGATACGTAGAGTAGCAAACCTCACAAGTTTTTGCCTAAATCGTAGGCATTTCAGGAGAGTAAAGGGGAAGGCTGCATATAAGTTGCTCTCATGAACTTAGGAGCCTAATTCCGCACAACCTTTACTTTAAGCCTCTCAGAGCTGCTTTGAATTTTGTCCTCAGTGTTATGGTCAACCATCACATTTTCTGTTATAGCAAAGAATGACACATCCAGGGCACGCGAGTGCAAAGCTGATCCGCTGAGGATTAATATTTATAACTCTTACGTGATATTTTGCAACCAATTTTGTTTACTGGATTTACACACTCTACGGAATATAAAGTCATAAACAAAACTCTGCCAAATACTTCACAAATAGGACTTACGGGACCCTTTGTACGCCAGCTCTGTGCTCCAGGACTGTTGCATATTAAGTTTGCACTAGAGTTCAGAAAGGGTAGGGTCTGATCAGGAATGGAATAATGGCTAGTTGACTGCTGCTTTTGTAGACCTACAGCAGACAAAAGCTACTTCAAGTTTCTCTTGTGTGCTGAATGACCTTCTCACCTCTGCCGTTTAGGCATTCAGCACACTAGAGTACATTTTCTTTCCTAGGTAATAAATGAGACAAATGCTATTTTTTTGCCACAGAATTCATTTTAAATAATAAGCCTTTGAAAAGCGTTATTTTGAAACACTTCAGATTAATTTCATTTTCTTTGGTTTGTGCAGTTAGAAACAGTTCCACTTCAGATATTCTTTGCTTCTAAAATTTCACCTGTTTCTTATTCATAGCATTTTTCTTAGAAGCAGAGATGTATGAATTTCAGACTGAGTAAATAAAGACAGTTCAATCTTTAGGAAATGGCATACTTCTGAGAAGAAATGCTAAACAGATGGGGAAAAATAAAAGCATATGTAAATAAAATTGTTCACACATAGGAGTGTTCTGTTTTACAAAGGAATTGCAGATAATGTTTCCTGAGGGCCTTTGAGTTTTTGCAGCAATGATGGAGGATGGGTGCACTTCAGTGAGTGGTTATTGTGAAATAGATTGACAACAGGTTCTGAAATGGTCTCAGTACCTTGTTAGTAAATCTGTAAGATCTTGTATCTGCCTCAGTTCTGTGACTCTTACTTGGAAGGCAGCGAGCTCTTAGTCCATACTCAGTTTTCCTCTCACAGCTGTGGGTTATGTCCCCACATGTCACATGAAGTGTTAGGTCATCAACCAAACACAGCCTGCAAACAGCAGCTGCCAGGAGGAAGTTCATGCTGGGTCTAAATCCTGCCATATCTGTGTATTCTTTTTTTTTTTTACACTCCCCACACCACCCCAAATGATAATTTGGGTTTGTTCAAGTTGATGTAACCCCCATAAAGCCAGGAAAATATTATTTTCCTTTAAAAGCTTTTATTTCTGTATGCTTCTGCTCATGGATGTGAAAGGTTAGGGTTCAGACACACTGCAAGGGCAATAAAAGCAGTCTTGCAGGATTACAGGTTTCAGTACTATAATTACAGCACCATTTGTAGTTGTTCATATAGAAAATGTTTTAAATCCTACTAAAGCATCCTGTCTACGATAATAGAACTGTGGACTCTGGTAGTTATAAGGGATTCTGAGCATTTTTCAAGAAGTTATTAAAACAAACAAAACATCAGTTGTGAACTGTCTGAAGAATATTGTTGTGTTGATTATTCATCTGCCCTAAGGGATAGAAACATGGTAGCCTCCTTTGAGCCTCTAAAGCTGTGCAAGGTCACGTTTCTAATGCGAGAACAGATTTTTATTTGCTGCTAAGTCATCAAGAATAGTAGTAACACTCCCTACTCTTATCTTAAGATCAAAAGAATTTCAAGATCAGATTTTGTGTAAGCAGCAGATTTAAACTCTCATTTCAGACTGTAAGGTGACTTGTCATGCATTGTTGACTTCAGTGAAATCAGATTAAGATACGCTTCGTTATTTACTTTAATATTTCACTCACCTGAAAGTATAATACTTCAAAATTAACCTTGAAAAAGTTCTGCTGTATGTGTCAGTGGTTATTGATTGGCCTGTTCTTCTCTGTTTCCAAAATAAATGCCTGGCTGTAGCCTGCGTGATCTGCCAGTGAAGTTACATGTTGTTATGGCTCAACAGGTCATCATTGATAAACATTTAATTAGAATTTTCCCAACTATTTTTGATAGTTTGATAGTTGATACAAAGCAGTATCCAGGTTTCTTTTTTATTTCTACAAAGGAAAAAAAGGTAAATACAGTGATGTTCTCTTTGTGCACTGGCAGTCCTTTTTCTGATCACATTCAGGAGCAGTGGGCTTTGAGGACATATACTGAGCATTCGAACTCAGATCAGAAAAATCCTTTGGCCATTCTATTAATCCTTTTGCTGTTTTCCAGGATAATCAAACTGGAAATTTCTACTGCTGACCTTGTAGGTCACACTGTTTACCATGCAGATGTACATGAAACTTTGAAGGTCTAGGCCACAGTCATACATGTTGATTGGGTTGTGGTCTTGTTTATCACAGTTACTGTCTGCAGTTTCATGAAATAATGATTTAGCTGGATTGAATTGTTTCTGGAACGATTTGAGGCTAGATACAGCACATACTGCAGTAAAATGTAGAGGGAAACTCCTATAGTCATTATTTTGTATATTGTACATTTACGAAGTAGATTTGAGCTTGTGGTGCAAATCACCACATTTCAAGTGTGGATACAGGAGTTAATAGGAATTCAGTCTGAACCGTATAAAAAGCCCAGGCCTCTGCAGCCTAGCGGAGTTACCCGAGTTAGCTATAAGAGCACCAGTACCTCAAAGTTCAGCCATTAGTTAGTGGCTCCCTCCCCAAAAAGGTTACCGAAACATCAGCACAGAGACAAATACAGAAATGAACGCTTCTTGGATAGGAGGACGCTACTGACAATGATGGATTTTTGCTTTACTTTTTAAGGAGGGAAAAGCTGTTACAACTCTTCTGTTAGACTACCCTTGAATAACATATAATATTAATATGGTATCTGTTTGATAGTATCTGTTACACACATGTTGACTTTATGACCTAAAATATAACTGTTTCCAAACTGGTAGCTCATAGGCTTTGAGGTTCTGTAGATAATTTTGCCTCACTGAAATAGTATGTGGTTAATTGTACACTTCACAAGGAAGGGTGTTTTCAAGTGCTTTATCCTAAAGTGCATGAAAGCAGCTTTAATAGAAACATAAGCCCTGCAGATAAAGTGACAACATAAATGAGAATTGCATCAGTGTGTGGCTGCAGTGTGTCAACTACATGATTTAATAAAAACAACATAATATTGTAGCTATGACTGTCTCTGAGAAAACATCTGATCACTCTCAAACCTAAAAGATGGATAAGGCTAGCAACTAAATTTTCAAGTGAACTACCTGAAGCTTAGAGGCACAAAGTATTTTGAATTGACTTACTAATTTAAATTATTTTTCTCTAAAGTAGGGAATACTCTAGAGTTTTCTAGAATATTGAAGTAAATGTAGTAAAAATAACATCACAGTTAAGCTATTACTTTAGTGTAAGGACAAAGCAATATAGTTGTTAAATGAAAGTCAAATGAGGAAACTAATAAAATGGTTACCAGTTAAAAGTATATTTTAGTTAAATCACCAGCTTGTCTATGCAATATTTCAGCAGAGGCTATCCTTTGGTATAGGTATAAGGAATGATCTATCTGGATATAAATCCCCCTAAAAATATGAAATCAAATGAATCTGTAAATTGGAACTAGTTAAAATTTTTATGTTGGAGCCAAATTAACTGATTTATTTAGCAGATCCTCAGAAAACTTTTGGGTTGGTTGGTTTTTGTTGGTGGTTTTTTTTTTTTTTTACTAGACCTTTACTTCTCACTCTCAAACTTTAAATTTTGTCGTATGGTCCTTAAAAGAATACTCTACTAGACAGAAAATTGATAACTTTTTTCCAGAGATATATAATTGGAAAATCCTGCTTCTTAAGACAAATGACAAAACACACTTGCATTCTGGAAGCTTGGAATTACTTATGCGTGGTAACTTTCTGTATGTGCTTTGTTGATGGTTCAACAGATGCGTAAACACAGCATTAAATTAAAAGATAGTGTGTCTTGGATGTTTCCAGGGTAATACTAAAAAAGAAAAGTAGAAATAAGGAAAAACAGGGTAATTGTCAAAACAGTTTTCAAGATCTTTTCAGCTTTTTTAGTGTTCTCTCTTTAGAGAAAATGCTAGCCAGAGCTGCAGTTCAACTGCTAGGCGAAGAGGGTGCATTATTTTTCTCATTAGCAAGCTCTCTTTGGGTTCTGGGAGAGACATATTAAGTGCTCGTGTGCTTGTGTTGATGTCCCGTTCTTCCCAGAGGTGGTCGGTGTCAGGTTCTGGAGCACCAGCCTGTCCTCAGCTGAAACACTGGACCCTTGGGCCTTACTCTTTGCTGAGGTTTGTGAAGTTGGTTTCTCCCTCTCTGACGTTTGAATAAATCAGGGTGCAAATGGGATCATTTTTAACAAGTGTCAATTTGGAAAAGTCCTACATAAGCCAGCTGTTTTAAAGAGATTGTACACGCAAAGAAACAGAGACTGTAAGTCTGTGGTGTCCCACCCTCTTCACACAAAATCAGAAATACAGGAGAGACCATATAGATCTTATGAAAGCTTGTTGGCATGTTAAAGTTACATGTTCTCAAATTGTAAAGGTTCAACAACAAAATAAGAGGAGGATAGGTAAAACACTGTACCCAACAACATTGTTCAATGTTCATGCACCAATGATTCTTAAAAAGAAAAAAACTTACCCTAGATAATTGATGATCAGGATATTACAATTATCTGACAGCGATTTTTATTATGACAGAAAATGTTACTTTAAAGCTTATCAAGATCTAAACCCCTTTCATTCTAAAACTAAACTATGGGATCTGGTTTTCATATTTTATTCTCTCTCACAGTATCTACAGCATTTGTATCAGTTCCTGCGACAAGATGTGCACACAGTTTCCAATCTTTCTCCCATGGGATAGTAATCTTGTCTAATTTTAAACACCTACCCAGCTAGCTGGAACACCGCAAAGCCAACAATTACATTGGAATCTCCACATCCCAAACAGAAGGAGGTCCAAGTGGATAGACACATGTATGTGCATTTTCTTCCAAGGAATGCTACTAACCACTTCAGAAGCGAGCTCCTGGGCTCACCCTCCACTTACTGTGTTTCTGTGAATTGAGAAACCCGGGTTCCAGTCCTGCTCCCTCTGCCAGGAGGAAGTGGGTTCCCTCCAGGAAGAGGGAGTGCTCTGTGCCTCCTTGCAGCAGTCCTGCTACCCCTGTTGATATGAGGATGATATTAAAGCCCTGTAAAGCAATTCCTATTTAGCCTTGCTTCCCTAGTTTGACAGATTCCTGGCATGGGCTTTAAGTAGATATTATTTTAAAAGAAATTAAAATGAAGAAAAAGTGTTCTGCAAGTTTAATGGTGAATTTTGCAAGTACAAATCTGTAAAATTTTTTATAGAGCTTTTGTCCATTTTACAGACAACTGAGTTCAGTCATCTGCGTACATCCTTTCTGAGCTATCGTCCAGGATCAATGCAGTTGATTCCTGATTTCAAAGCACTCTTTAACAGTAGGAGGAAATTTTCTGAGTAGTTATTTTTGCATTTAAAAAACCAACAAGATTATAGCTGTCATTGACCTCTGTGAAGAAAGTGTATGTGTACTCTTTGTACTGGCTCAGTAGAAGTAGATTTTTTTAATTACATTCTTTCATTTTTTTATGGACATTTGTGTCATATTACCAATGTTGGCTGTGTCCTTAAGCATCAGTAGCCATTGAGTTGCAGTTGGATTCCATTTCTCCCCTTCCTGAAGGTCTTCCTGCCTTTTTCAGTTTCCAGGTGCTCATCACCACCTCTTCAGTCCTGTTGACTTAAGCTACTGTTGTATTTGCTCCCTAACTTGCTCTAGTCAATGGTGTTTAACTGCTCTAAATAATAGATTTTTTTAATAACCTACCTGAAATAAGTAAAGAAGTGATAATGCAGACTGTTGCCTTAGCAGAGCTGGTAGTTCAGTAAATGGCAGGAAATTTGCACAAGTGGCAAGTAGTGCAACAGAGTCAAGAGTGTCTGTTTGATTGCATCCTTGGTCTTCACTGGCACTACTGCTACATCATCCCTGCAGACTTAAGCCCATGACTTTATACCAGCTATACTGGGTTAAATTTTTAAAGCTCAGAGGCTTAGCCTTGGTTTGAGGTTGTTACAAATGCAGTGTCTAGACTTACAGGTTCAGTCTCCGTCTAAAAATAACTTCACAATTTGGAACTAATGGGGCTGTGAAGTTTTAAGGGTTTGTGTCATGTGTGTGGGTTTTTTGTTTTCTTTTTTTTTTAAGTTGACTTTAGTTTCCCTTGTATATTTTAATGCATCATGTGCCGATAGCTTGACAACATGTGAGAATGTGTTCCATACCTTGGATAATCTTTTGTACGTCTTTTATGGACAAACACTGATCGGTATTCTTCAGGCTTTTTGCCACGACCTTTATTTCTGTGTTACTAGAAGCTGTGTTTGTGTCACTGCAACAGTTCACCTTTAACTACTGTAGCCCATTTTAATGGTGTCAAATACTGTGTACTTTGGTTTTCTGAGTTACAGCCTCCAACCATTCCTTTTCTAATGGCGTGAATCAGATATGCTCCTTTTTCCGCCATTCTCTCTTCTGTTTCATGGCTGGTTTTGCATGCTTGCAGCTACTAAGTAAAATTTTCTTACTTGTTTAAAAGCTGTATGCTTTAGAGGTATGAGCTCAGGTTACGGAGATAGGTTTAGGTACAGGTAAGAGAAATATAATTAGAAATTGTTAAATTGTGAAGCAATGTTGTATCTTTTTGCATCAAATGCAGTATACTTGTATGCTGTCTGCATTGTCGAGAACTGCTCCAGGTAACAACGTAAAAAAGTTGTAGTAACTGTGCATTGAAGTCAGCAGGTGGAAGTTTGAATTTGTGTGCATATCTTCTATCTGCCATAATATACGTTAAAAAAGTGAAGTCATTGTGAGTTCTAAGAATAAATTGATAACATGAGCTTACTACTGCATAGTTCTGATGAAATAAAAATTAAACTTTTAAAAATACTTGCATATTAGAGATTTTAAGTCTTTAGGAAACTATTGTACTCTATTCTAGCCTCCTTTGTAACATTAGCAGAATTTTATATTGCACCATATTCACATCTTGCGGTCGAGCCCAAATATATTTCTAGAAAGACATCACTTTTGCTGTTTAAGACTTTAAGCAATAGAGATTCCACCATGTCCCGTAGTAAGTCATTGATTATCCTCACTGTAAAAATGTTTTGTATTTCTATTCTGACTTACAAACACTGCTTACAGATGTAGATTTTGGTTTTTTCCAGCTATATTTAAAAACAAACAAACAAAAACCAGAACAGCTGTACTGTCTAGAAACTTTCCTATATATGTGCTTGATTGAATCAGTTCTTCATCTTTTGGATAAGGCTAGAAAGATTGCATGGAAATCTTTCTCAATGCTTGTTTGTCATACTAAAGGGGGCTGGCTCTTCAGACTTCCAGGAATCGTTACCATAAATCATTCTTGCCTTTAAAGATACAAAACCAACGAACCAAACAAAAAGATGTACTGGAAAAAAAAATCCATTTTCAAATATACAGAAAAAGATAACTGCAAAGTATGTAACATAATTCCTAGTTATTTAACAGGGGTATTTTCACCAAGAACTGGAGGGGGAAAAAACCCAACATTTAAAGCAGCTCTGAAGAAAATCCATTTTAAGTAAAACTTAACAGTGTAGTTGCTTTCAAAAATCTGATGGTGCTTTTCTACATTCGTCTAGTAGTTAAAGCACGTCCTTGCAATGTGAGTGATTGGATTCAGTTTCTGCCTAAAGGAATTCGAGCTCTCCTACCTTCCAAGTGCTTCCCCTCATTAACAATGTTACTCCCTACTATTGAAGCAGTTTGTGTGAAATAATGAAATATTAAATGAGCCAAAGAGAGAATGAGAAAGTGGTTCAGGAATGGAGAGGTCATGGATCAGATTTTCTCTCCTCAGATTCAGATACCAGGCTTACTCAATATATAAGTAGTTCTAGTGTATTTGTGAAATATATACTAACAAAGATGGTATCATTGTCTTTACTGGAATTTGCTTTTTGTTTAAGAACAAAACTTTGTGTAATCTTTCAAATAGGCTAAATTGGCTGTAAGATGCAATTTTTAGAAAAAGCAATTTAATTCTTCTGTTCAGTATCAGAAAGTTTGTATGTTCTTGCAGGGAGCTTTAGCTCCTGACTAAAAGGAGTTCACATCCCAAAACAGCGCTTTAATGTATGCCAGTCCTACACTTTTTATCATAGTTTTCGTAAGCAGTTATATTTTCATTATGCATGGTATAGTGGCCTTCCTACTCTGTGTAAAAATGAATTTCTGGAAGCTAGTATAACCTGCAGTTTCTTAGCTTTTTACAATTCCTAATTGTCTGGGATACATTTATACTTTTGAGGGAGGAAGGAGTTCCTCTGTAAAAATTGTCAGTAGTACGGGAGCATTAATGGCATGTTCAGAGCCTTTTCTGAAAAAATCAATAAGCTAATGGTGCAAGTATAGTAACAGATTCTGAGTTTGCATGTTTAAATGATACTGTAGGTTTGATCTAATATTTCAGAATTTCTTATGTTTGAAAACAATGCAAGTCAAACATTTATTAATCCCACTATATCAATTTTTTTAGGTAAAGAACAATCCTCGGGAGAGATGAATATGCACCCTGTCTCGGCAGCTCCACTGTCTGTGTTTAGTAAAGAATCAAACTCCTCAAAACATAGTGATCACCATCACCATCACCACCATGAGCACAAGAAAAAGAAGAAGAAACACAAGCATAAACATAAGCATAAACATAAACATGATAGTAAAGAAAAGGAAAAGGATCCCTTTGCTTTCTCTAACAGTCCAGCCAGTGCACGATCAATCCGTTCCCCGTCACTTTCAGACTGATATCGATGGCTTCTCTGGAGTTCAACTTGCAATATTCTCTGAATACTTAGAAGGATGTATATAACTATAGCTTCTATCTTTTTTTATGGAAATAAGAATATGTGAATTGCCTTAGCAATTCAGAAGCTCTGCCACCGTCCTCGTTTGAAGCCTCTATTTGCATATGTGGTTGTTGAAATAATCTGATTTAAAAAATATGTTTTAAGATTCTGAGTCATTTTGTATTTCACTGTTCTCCACACCTCCCACTCTTTTTTCCATTTTAAACAAAGAAAACAGCCCTTTATGTAAGGGCCCCACATCCACTGGCAACCCCCTGCACATCATGCTGACCATGTGTACTGCCAGAATCAATTACGTTTTAATCCTTTGAAGAATGTTATGAGGCAGAGTATGTTTTAAGCAGAAGCCAATTGCCAGACCTTTGGTGAAGTGCTGTTTCCAGAGTAGTATTGTATAACCAAGTGTAGACCTCCTGAGAAGACAGGGATTTTCTGTTGTCTTCAGTTGAGCTGTTTCTTGCTTTAACCATTGCAATGTAATGTCAGAATTTTAAGAACGGTGTATAGAACATTTGCCTTTTTCAGGTACTAAAACTCTTAAAAAATTCCAAGCTGCTTTTAAGCTGCAGGTATTTATTATGGACATGACCCTTCAAATATAATGACATTCTGCAATTATGTTTTTGGAATTTTAGCAAAATGCTTAATGCATGTTTTGTCCTGTAATCAGGCTTTTAAAAATCCAATAAAGTTTGCAAATTATTTTGACAGAGGCAGAATTTTTTCTTCAAGCTTGGCATTGGAATATGCTTTTGAAAGATGGCTTTGCTAAAATTAAAAAATATTTTTGAAAAGCTTAAAAATTGAAAAATATCTATTTCCACCTGCTGAAGTGTGGTTTTTTTGGAAGCATTCTATAGGATCAGCTCATGAATCTACAGGAGAAATACATTAGTGGATTAAGCTAGGTCTGGGACTTTAAATGATGGATACATTTAAATTTCTTTAGCTGTGTTTTATGCAGTGTATTATTTACACCCAGCAAATGTTTTATTTAAAAACTTAAGTTTTTAGAAGTTTTGATAATAGAGATAAATCATCTCTGCCACTTTTTATGTATTTTCTTTATTTGTATGTAGAGGCAGGGGTTTTATTTCCATGCACTGGTTGACTTCTGTTGCCCAGAGTTCACTTCACATTTGGCTTTCTAGAAGATGGTTCTATTTGGGTTAAATATTTTTTAAACATTTTTCCCAAATTCCTGTGAGAGACTGATTCTCCTTAGGGCAAAGAGAGAAAGTTCAACAGGGATGCAAGAAGATTTTTTTAAGCCATATTCTGTTTCATGGAAGTTAATAAATACTTTTATATCATATACCTGCTGTTGAATCCTGTAGTTTTTCTAATACCAAATTATCTGTAAAATGGAAAGATGATGGACTCAGGTATTTTGTAATACACATACACTGATTTTGTTATTCAAACACCATATCCCTTTAATACTGCATGGATAGTTGTGCTCATCGTTGCACTCAGAATACACGTTAAGATCTGTTTGGGCTGGGTTCAGACGTGATGGACGCAGGCAGCGTTGCAGCCTCTCTCCCTGTGGGATGTGGTGCCCATCTGCTCCCACGCCAGCAGCTCTTTGCACTGGGTGAAGCCCACCTTGGTGTGACTTGTTTCGTCTCTAGCAACCACTGCGAGCTCCTACAGCTTAGGTGGGCTCAAGGTGCAACAGGAACAGGAAAACACGTAAGTGTGGGTAGGATGAGGTACCGAGCGTGTTTTGGGTAGACTAGCCATGTGTACAGCTCTGCTTACCACCTCTCGTGAGCCAGCCAGCTGTTATGTTAGCGTCATGAAGAGTGAATCGCAGGGAGAGATTGGGAGGCTATAGCAATAGCTCAACGGAAATATTTTTAGGTGTTTTTCCCTTGGCTAAGGAGTGAGGTAACAGTGCCAAAGGTGTTTGTGGGAGACCTGGGCTAATAAGCAATGAAAGCTGGCATTGTTTGGGAGAGCGAAGGCAGATGCATTTATGTTTCAAAAATGAGGTCATGGATAATTTAGGCTGGTGTAGTTTCTACTTTCGGAGACATGCATTTACACTCTTACGCTGAGGGGAAACGTATTGTTTAGTGATACGGGCACAGAACTGAGGCAGAGCTGTAACACGGTATTTCTAGCGCCATATTTGGCTTTACAACTTTAAGTAAATTATTGAATATATGCTAAGGAAGTATGGTGAAGACACCGTTACCAGAAAATGGGAGGGAAAAAATCTAAAAAGACTTTTCCAGTGCAATTTCTGAGGTTGCGTCATGGTCCTGGTTCAGAAGATCCATTAACATCTTTGATGTTCCGTCAAACAAAGTAAGTCTGAGGTCTGCAGGGGTTACTCCATGGACAGGCAGTGCTCACAAACTGGTGGGTGTGCTCAGAAGTCAGAATAATTAGGCAGATTGCAGAAAGCTAAAATTCTTAGGAATGAATGTGGAATCCTGAACTTGAGGGAAAATGAAGTGCGTGAAAGCAAGCCATCCCCCCCATCCTGCAAGATGCAGTGAGGAAAAAAAGGATCTGGTTGCATAGAGGTGAGCAACTTGATACTATTGCAAAAAGCAAAACTCACTTAAGGGTTAGCAGGAATTTTTTATATAAGATGTGAAAGTAATTATTCTATCAAGTGCCAGTGATTTTGGGCAACACATTTTAAGAAATAGGTGGGCAAATTCCCCTAAATGGAAACAATAGGTAACATTGCATATAAGAAAAAAAAAAAAGGGGAACTGAGTGTTCCCGGTGTAGAATAAAAGTCGTCTGAGGAAGAAACTCTCCCTTCTAATACCTAAAATATTGCTACAAGAAAAATGTTTATCAGTTGTTCTTGATATTTCCCGTGGGAAGGAAGGGATCAGCTTTATTTGCAAGGAAAAATATTTTTGTTGAATGTTAAGGTGGAAAATAGTCTAACAGGCACTTAATGATGATGTGAAAGCTCTTTTCTTGTAGGTTTTTAAGCAGCAGATTAGCAAACATCTCAGGTGTTTATGGCAGGCTTTGCCCTGCCTAAGTGCAGGGTCCTTGCTGCTATAGTTCATTTTCATGGATTCTTTGATCTTCCATTTTTGTCGATGAAATTACTGCGGTGGCTCCCGGGATGTGGTGGGCGCTTGGGGGCGGCTTGGGAAACAGACGCCCTTGCCTGCCAAAGATCTTACCGACCGCAGTTTAGCTTGGGTTTGTCTTCTACTGAAAAATCGATGACTATTTCAAAGTTAGAACCTGACATCAATTCAAGTTAAAACTTTGTGTTTGGACGGTGGACTAAGCTCTTTTTCCTCGCCACCTTCAAACCTCGTAGGCTGGCTGTAACCTGTGCAATTGATTTTGGTCTGGGCTCTGATTTTCGGTTAAAACTTCTGGTTTATAGTGCACTCTCCTTGAAACAAAAGGAGAAATATTTGGTTTAGGTGCAATAGTATCCAGATACTGGAAGAATACACACTACACGTATAAAGTAGAAATGCATATGTTCCTGAAAATGCGCAAAGAGGTCAAAGTCTGGAGAATTTATTTTGACATCGGCTGGGATAGAGTTAAATTTCTTCCCAGTGCTGTGTTTTGGATTTAGTATGAGAATGTTGACAACACACTGATGTTTTCAGTTGTTGCCAAGTACCCTGCTAGTCAAGGACATTCAGCTTCCATGCTCTACCAAGTGCACGACAGGCTGGGAGGGAGCATAGCCAGGACAGCTGGCCCAGCTGGCCAACGGGGTATTCCATACCACGTGACGTCATGCTCAGTATACGAATGGTAGGCGTGATCCAGGAAGTACCAATTGCTACTTGGTTATCGGTCAGCGCGGGTGGTGAGCAATTGCATTGTGCATCACTCATTTTGTATATTCTATTCCCCCCCCCTTCCTTTTCTGTTCTATTAAACTGTCTTTATCTCAACCCATGAGTTTTTCTCACTCTTACCTTCCGATTCTCTCCCCGTCCCACTGGGTAGGAGTTAGCGAGCGGCTGCGTGGTGTTTGGCTGCCTGCAACGTTAAACCACAACAACATCTCAGTTTTTAACATGAATTCCTTTGTTTTGTTCATTATAAACATTATAATGCACATAAGTG